>NW_027316096.1:0-55702 GCF_026437365.1 Eucyclogobius newberryi
CTTCTTCTTCTTCTTCTTCTTCTTCTTCTTCTTCTTCTTCTTCTTCTTCTTCTTCTTCTTCTTCTTCTTCTTCTTCTTCTTCTTCTTCTTCTTCAAAATAAAAAAAATTGGCGCGTCAGCGCCCCCAAATGTACCAAAAATGCATTGAGAGATGGGAAATGACCCAAAAAAAAATCTGATCGTAGAATCATGAAATTTGGCGCAGAGGTAGATGGTGGCAAGAGAAGTAAAAAATATTATTACGGCAACGCCGTCCGCCCAACCAAATGTCGGCCATATTGCTTCAAAAATGGCTAAACATGAAATTTGGTGAAAATGCTACTGAGGAGTGGGACATCAAAAGTTATCCAAATTACATTGATACCTCTCACGGTCTCTGTGCGGCGAAGCCGCAAACTGTAGCTAGAATTTCAGAAATCTCCCATATTTAAAATTTCTGCCGTTTGCGTCAAATTGCGTCAAATTAGAATCAGTTGTTAAACTCTTTGCCCTAAACCTACTTGAAGTGAAATAAATTCATTTGGCGCCACAGCGCCCCCTACAGATTTGCATGCAGTGTATTTTAACAATCTGACTCCTATTCACTAGTGCTGAGTGTTCAAAAAACACACAGTTTCAAATTTTCCAAAATTCCTGTAAAGTCCAGGAAGAGTCTGGCACACCTACCCACTGACCAAGAGCTTTAACACTAAAAGCTTAGGTGAGTTTTATCTGGAACAATTAGTTTAATGAAAGTTAAATATTGGGAGGTGGCTTTGCCTTGCCTTAACTAGACCAGTGCAATTCCAGGATGAGGACAGCGAAGGCGCAGATTTGGACGCCGAGGACGATGATTTGGACTCGATGGAGGAGGAGGAGGAGGAGGACGAGGGGCAGTGGGACTCAGACCCAGAACCTCCAGTTTTACTCATGTCTGACTTCAGTGACGAGCTTCTGAGCGGAGCCTGCCTCAGCGTGACTCTGCAGACGCCCCACAGAGGAAAGAAGCAGAGCGGTGAGAGCGACACACATCACTACAGGTCGAACGGAACGCCAGACTCAAGATGTGGTCCACAAGAACAAATACATAATAATGATGATAATTATTTATTTTTCAGTAAAAACGGAACTAACAGTCTTACTATTTAGTTGGATCACCTTTAGCTTAGATTACGGCACACATTTGCTGTGCCATTGGTTCAGATTATCGGTTTTCTGTTTATTTAAGTTCAATTCCTCAAAGTCTTCTCAGAACCAGAATCAGAAAAGGATCTGGGCTGCGTGGGGTCTCGTGTTCCCTGAAACCCTCTTTCACATAAGTCATTTTGGGAATATGCCGGTCGCCTTCAGGGAGGAAAGAATACAGAACTGAACCAGATTCATTTTACATGTAACAAGTGAAGTCTGTTTTGGCCCAGTGCAGATATATTGTAAAGCAGCTCTTAGATGTTTGCAGTCTGCATCCAATTGTAGTTTATTCTGCACAAAGCAGTTGCACCGTTTCCATACTAATGTTTTTTAGCTTTACCGTGACTGTAAACTCCGCTCTGGAGGTGAATGAATAATGGTGAATAATTAGCAGGCTCTGAATGCATTAGGTAAGGAAACAATAACTTTGGCCCACAGCAACAAGTTCAAAATGAACTAGTCTCTCACAGATAAGTAAAAAATGTGTATTTGCCAACAGGTTCGATTGTCCCGAAGTTGGAGGCTCGGTCGAGTGGACAGAACCCCAGAAAACCCCCAAAACAATTAAAAAAGTCTGACACAGATGCCTCCCGAGGACCAGGAAGGTACTGCAGCATCACCAGTTTAATCTAACACTGTCAAATCCAAACACACCACTGTTTTACGCATTGTTTGTTTAAATGTGTGTTATTTCTCCAGGCCTCGCGTGGGAGCCAAGCGTGACACTAAAGACCACTATTCCTCCTCTGATGAAGAGTCTGCTGCTGCTGCTGCGGCCGCTGCTCTGTCCATGTCTCCTCCCTCACTTCTGTCCTTACCTTCCTTTAAGGACGTGGGGAACGAGAAAGGAGGAGAGAAGGAGCTGTGGGTCTCTGTGTTCAAGTATCTGAGCAGATCTGAACTCCTGAACTGCATGTTGGTCTGCAAGGCCTGGTACAAGTGGTGCGTGAAACTTGAGCAAATATTTGATTGTTTTTTCAATTGGGACAATAAAGGAATATCTTATCTTATCTTAATTAACTGTATTTTTGTAATAGTTGCCTCGAGCGGCGACAGTGAAAAACGGATTATTTCAGGATTTGAATTTAGAATTTTGTAGACTGAATCTTACTTAAATGTGCAATGCGTTGTTCAAAGGACAGGAGCACAGGTAAAAGTATCACATACATCTACTTAAAAGTGTTGAAAGTTGCACTATAAGATGTATTCTTGGAGTATTAAGTATTTCATGCAGATTTTGACATGTTGATTAAGAGTTTTCCTGTGAATTTGATGTGTATATTTTGCTCTAAACTGGGCCTAAAGGTAAGTACCTTTAGGCCGACTGTTGCCATGAACGTGCCAAAACAACCCCTCAAACCACATGGAAAGTACTTTAGCAGTCCAGTTCAAAAATGTAGTGGAGTAGAAAGTACAAATACTGCTCTCAAATGTAGAAAAGTAGGAAAGGTAAAAGGTAACCACTGTAAGAATGACTTGTCTACAGGTACTTTAAAATGATACTTAATACATTACTTTTCACGACTGTCATTTCAGGAAAAGTTCCTGAAATGAATCCGTGGTGTGATCCCCAGTCCACACGGAGCAGACCTCAGACAAAGATGTAACTCCATCTTCTCCATCGCACAGTTTATCCACCGCTGAGACCTTACGTTTTATGTGTCATATAGAATAATAGCATCCGTTACATTTATGACAGCTTCAGACGTGATTTGTGTGGACGGAATTTGGAAAATGTCTCCAGGGGCATTGACACCGGAGAGAAACGGAAATGCAAACTGACAGAACATGGTTGTAGAGCTCTAAACTACAGGATGATCGGGGTTTATTTGTAATAAGTTCTGTCTGTTGTTGCAGGTGCTGTGACAAACGGCTGTGGACGCACATGGACATCAGCCGCTGCAGCCCGCTCAGTAATCAGGCCTTAGCCGGGATCGTAAAGAGACAGCCCACGGCTCTGGACCTGTCCTGGACCCCTGTGGCCAAGAGGCAACTCAACTGCCTCCTCACCAGGCTCCCAGGTAACCAGCCGCTCTATCACTCGCCACCAGTGAACTGAAACCAAAAGAGGCACAAGAGGGACATGAGCTTTGAAACTGAAAAACTAAAATGTCAAAAGTTTTTTTTATAGTTGTTTTTTTGTTTTATTTTTTTTAATCTTTTGAATTTCAACTCGTATTCAAACTTTTTTGCCTGTTTTTGGTCTGGACGATGGAAACTGAAATAACTGAAAAACTGGAAATAAATTAGAAACTTTAAAGTATATTTATTTTAAATGTCAATTTGAGGAAATCCGGTCTTTTTCACAGTTCAAGATTAAAGGTAAAAGCTCGTTTTTCAGTTTCAAAATGCATGGATTATAATTCACTCGGTGAAAATGTTAAGTGTATTATTGTTGTGACTTAAACACTCTCTTGTTGTGCTCTTAGGTCTGCGTGAGCTGAGTGTGGCAGGTTTGTCGTGGTCTTGTCTCTCGGCCCTCGTCTGTCCCACTCTGCCTTGTCTGCGGCTGCTCGACCTGCGCTGGTGCGACGGGCTCAAAGACGTTCAGCTCAAAGAAATCATCCTGCCTCCAGGTCAGAATCAGCTGTGATTATTCAATGTGTTGCTTTTGTTGAAATAGTAGCTTTCTAAAATACTGCAAATTTTAGAAAGCTAAAGTGGGAATAGCTGTCAAATTTGATCAGGCCATGTCTGTTAGGCTGGTTACTAAGAAACATCCATTCAAACAGCATTTTCAGTGCTAGTGGCCAAAACAATAAAATAATTTCACCATATTTGTTCTTGGAAGTTACATTATAACTGTCTTGATTTTCCCTGACCTACATTGGAAATGAGAATTTTTTTCTTAATATTTACTCTGGTAAAATACAGTTAGAATAAATGTAGAGGAGACTATTGTAATAAAGAACCAAAACTTGGGTCAACTTGCGTTAATATCAGGGAGACACTTCTCCTGCCTCTGTCAGCGCCATCCACATATTTGGTCATCCACATATTTGGCTCTTCATACTTGAGTACAGTAGTATTGTGTCGTGAACCTGTGTTTCCTCCGTCAGATCTGGAGTCTTCGCGCAGCAGACTGAGGAACACTGTGGAGCTTCGAGTCTCAGGTTTAGAGATCTCGGACTCGACCCTGAGGCTGATCCAGAGGCACATGCCGCAGCTGCAGAGGCTGGACCTGGCCCACTGCAAAGACGTCACTGACTCCTCCATCGCCATGTTGGCCGCCTCCGGCACACACACACGCCACAACCTCAGCGAGCTCACACTCTCAGGTCAGTGTGAGGACGACAGGATTATTTACACAGGTTTTAGAGGAGAGGGAAGGGGATATGGATATCGGTTAATGCCCATAAAATAATATCAAAACTAGATTACAGATGTCTTGGTTATTCAATTCATCTTGACATCCCATTTATACTAAGCTGCTCAAAGTGCTACTCCACTTTCCTTAAATATGTTTGTTCTCCACAGGTTGTGATAAATTGACGGACGGCTGCCTGTTGTACCTGAAGCGCCTGTCGTCCCTGTCGCTGCTCGACCTCAGAGGCTGCTCACACATCAGCAGACGAGGCTGCGACTCCTTCATCTCAGACCTGTCTCAAACGGCTCTGTTCTGTATGATGGAGGAGAAACTCATACAGAGACTGGACTAACTGCAATAAGACCGACACTGATTATCAAGAGGAAAACAGTTGAGAAAGGTTCATGGTTTTTGTGCAGCTCTTGGTAAAAATGTTCTTCTAAAACTACCTTCTTTGTAAAATATTTTTTTAATAAAAACATCTCTCAAATGTGCTTGTTTCTTTTTCTTCTTTGATTTTAAAGCTAAGTTTGTGTCGTAACATGAAGACCGCAGAAGTCATCTTGGATACTTCACAATGTTAATTATTTGAGTGGATTTGCAATGGGCCGTCTGAATCAGAACAAAAAAGCCCAAAAAGTGAATAAAATGTTAAGATGGATTAATCCAGAACCAAATTAACAGAAAATAGAGACTGATTATTATGAATTCATGGACATCGAATCGTTCTTAAGATGTTAAATATTGACTAAGTACAAATGAATTAGATTTTTCTTAATTTTATCTTTATATTTTTAGTAAACATTCAGAAACATTTCAATTCAACCAATTTATTTTCACAATTTCAGAAGCAGCTGTGAAAGTATTTACCAACATTAACAAACTTTATATAATAAGGAATACAAAAGTTTCCAAAATGTCTGTAAATAAAACTAAAGATGGACTGATATAAGGGTTTTTCTTGTAACAATGCAAACAACTGCAAAGCTGCTGATAGTTTGACTTTAGATTGTATATTAGTTGTACCTTTGAAACTTTCTTACCCTGGACAGATGAAGGCTCGTTTATATGAAATGACCATAAACTGTTAAGACTGATGCATTGCTCTACACAAAGTAGTTAGAAATCCGTCCATCTTCTTCCGCTTATTCGGGGCTGGGTCGCGGGGGCAGCAGTCTAAGCAGGGACTCCCAGACTTCCTTCTCCCCCAGACACTTCACCCAGCTCCTCTGGGGGGATCCCCGAGGCGTTCCCAGGCCAGCCGAGATACATAGTCCCTGCAGCGTGTCCTGGGTCTTCCCCGGGGGTGGGACATGCCCGAAACACCTCCCCAGGGAGGCGCCCAGGAGGCATCCGGAACAGATGCTCGAGCCACCTCAACTAGCTCCCTTCGACGTGGAGGAGCAGCAGCTCTACTCCGAGCTCCTCACCCTATCTCTAAGGGAGCGCCCAGCCACCCAGCGGAGGAAACTCATTTCAACCACTTGTATCCGCGATCTTGTTCTTTCGGTCATTACCCAAAGCTCATGACCATAGGTGAGGGCAGGAACGTAGACCGACCAGTAAATCAAGAGCTTTGTCTTTCGACTCAGCTCCCTCTTTATTACTTTTTAACGGTCTGATGCAGCCGCTGCACCGATCCGCCTGTCGATCTCACGCTCCATCCTTCCCTCACTCGTGAACAAGACCCAGAGATACTTGAACTCCTCCACTGGGGGCAAGGACACCCCACCCACCCGGAGAGGGTAATATAAAATATATTTTACATTAAAGGAATGGACAATTTTTTGGCGCCAAATCTGAGTCTCATTTCCTCGTGGCGTGGACTGCCGATTAGTCCTGCCACGTATCAATCATAGGATGCACCTTCTGTTCACCTGCACGTGAGCGCGTGTGCGTCTGCACGGGGGTAGTGCGCATGCGCACTTCTGCTTGAGTTCTCAAATCTGCGAAACATTTTCCATTACGCCTTTAAAAATGTAAAATATATATAGCAATGATTGTCCACAAACATGTTTCAGACTTTCAAACTGTAAAAAGTGTAAAACGGTGTAGTCACATTTAATGCAGTGCCATTTTCTTATGGACTGAAGCTTCATTACGTTCCTTTAGCAGGTTTTTGAGCCAAACAAAATATCAGCCTTTACAGGAGCTTTATGCTGAGAACTGCCTGCTAACCATTATATCGGTCCATCTCTAAATAAAACCAAAAAATCAATTACTTTTAAAATTCACACAAAATTACACCATAACAGAAAAACATAGAACTAACATTCTTCTTGTTATTCTGAAGTATTTTACAGTCATGAATTGAAATTGTTGTATAAATATTGGCTCAGTAGCTCTTGAGCATCTCGTACATTTCGGGGAAAGGCAGGCTGACGTGTCCATGTCCGGCCACTAGGGGCAGGATTCCAGCGTTTGGCACCACGTTCCAGGAAAGACTCAGCGTGATATTTTTATTCGACCTGCGGAAACAAAGTTATTATCATTAAAACATTACATATTCATTCATAATACTTTCCCTTTTCTCAGCTGGAGTAGAGCAGATGCCCTTCCACTGATGACATTCATTATGTCGTCTTGTAATTTAGATGTCTCCTATAGGTCGTTAGACATTAGCTTGGCATTGTCATGTTCCACACACACATCGATTAGTCGTTACAAAAGACAATGACTCCAATTTCTCTTTCTTGAAACCAACAAATGAGGATTTAGTCATTTGTGTAAATGTTACTAAATACTTAAATAATATATCCTGTCATGTGATTTGAAAAGGGGATTATATTGATTACACATTTTTAACCCAGTCAAATCTGCCAAATATTTACGTTTAATGGCTGGTCAAATTGCCTCATTAACTATTCAGAAAGAAAGCCTTAAATAGAACTAAAGGTGATTTAAAAAGGTGGATGTTTTACCGGAGTCCGTTCCCATCATCAAAGAAGAAGTATTTGGCCTTCATGTCTCTTAGAATGAGTTTGGTATTTTCTCCTCGAAGGACAATCTTGTCCCACAGCACCACCTGGTTCAACGCCTGAGGAAGACAAAGTTTTACAAATATTCAGCAGCTCAACACACCGGCGTTTGAATGGAGACTTCCTCAGAACTTACATTGTTTTTTGTTGCATATTCTGCAGAGAGATAGAGGAACAGCTGTTTGACATTCCAGTCAAAAATTGGCAGCAAATGTGATCAATGTTAAAGAAAATGGTGACTTTTTAAAACTAAACGTGTGTGTTTTGTTCTCGCTTCGCCACAACTGAAAATATGTCGCGTTTTGTGTGAAAATGTGAATAACAAATCATACATCGAAAGGATATCAGCTGAGACGTCAAAGGTGATGAACCCCAAGTCACTGCGTTCTCTGGGTCCAGTGAAGTCATCTACATTCTTCCTGTTGGTCAGAAAAAGAAAATGTGTTCAAATTGGACAGCACTAAAATCAGTAAATGTTTGTCATCATGATTTCTGTCAAGCTGTACAGTAATGATCTATTATGGAGATATTTTCAGATACAAAACTGCAGAAATGAGAAGTCGAGATCGGCCGATATGGGTTTTGTTTATGGCCAATACCAACATTTCAGAACCCAAGAGATATTTTTGGTCCAATATGTCAAGTTAATTTTCATATTTTTTCCTAAAATATATTATTTGAAATGACTTCAAACTCAGTTACTGTCTGAACCGTGCTCTGAATAATAAAAGTATAAGGAACAGGAAAACCGGTCCTATTTTAGCCCTGATTTGCATCGAACACAAAGGAGCATAGTCTCTCATGTGGTGCAGTGGCTCTTCACACTCAAGTGCTCAAATAAACTTTATGAAAGCAAGCAGAGAACTTACATGAACCCAGGGTATCTAAATTGGAGTCTTGTTTTTTTTTCCAAATAAGAAGTACAGAGCAGTGGGTGGAGTTAGAGGGTAGGTGAAAACACATTTTTTGAGCACTCAAGCCTCAAAAGGTAGGACTACACAGGATTATTCAAAGATGTAAAGAGCAATGAAAATAGAACTCTGAGTAAGACAATGATGGAGCACAGTTATAACATGGTCAAAAGTCAATTTTGCACAATACGTCTCCTTTAAATCATTGTTTGTCAGGCTAAATGCTATGCTACATCTTTCATACTATTTTTTGACGCCTTTTTTGAAAGCTTCATAAAACACAGCCAATGCACAGTTATAAATACGATATGATTAAGCAAAATTCATTGAATCAACACATAGCTAATACATATTACACATCCATTTCAGGTTTATCAGCAGGCAGCTGTTGAAAGCGGCGGATCTTACAGCATGACTTTAGAGACGTGGATGTCCACAGGAACTCTTCTGTCTTTAAAGGCCGTTGTGATGAAGCAGCCGAAAGTCAGAGCTGCCATAACACTCAGGGAGAAGGCAAATAACGAGTTTGCTCTGCTTAAAACCGTATTCATCTTCAAATTAAACTCAAATATCCGATCAAACGAGGAAACGAAATGAAATAGTGCGGTTAAGCGGAAACGGATGTAAAGAGAAACTCGAAATTAGGACCCCCATCCAGTTAGATTTCAAAGTAAGAACAAATCATCCTCTGTTTTTGTCTAAATGTACGGTTTGACAATATAATTACATAATTTTAATGATTGAAATACGCATTTTGATGTATATTCAATAAGTCGAGTGAACGTACCGGTCTAAAAAGTTTAAAATACCGGGATTTGTTTGATAGTGTTTCCGGTTTTATGGTAAAAACTTGACAAACGAAAAATACGGAAACAACACAGTGTGAGTAAGCGGAAGCGTTTAGAGTTTTTTGTAAAAACTTTATGTAACTGTCATATGAATTTTATGTGAATAATAAATAGGATATGTATTCCTCGCAGGGCTATAAAGAATATATGTCATTATTGATTCTTGTAAATAATAATTAACATGTTTTGTTTTGGAGAGTGGATCATGACAAAGACAAGCATGTTATAACAATTACAGTAAAACAGAAATCAAATGCAGACATAATCTAGAGTTGATGTCTGCACTAGATAAAATGCCAAAATAAAGGAGAAAGTATGACTGTGGGACTTAAATGCAGGTATTTCAAGATCATCAGGTTGTTTGTAGACCAGTGATTCCCAACCTGGGGTACATGGACCCCTGGGGTTATGTGAGCATGTACTTACTTACTACAAGGGTAGTTGGAAATTGAAATTATCCTGAAATATTTTAATATAAAACAAACATAATTGTAATTATAGCCCGGCTAGCGGCGATGATGGCTCTCGCCACCCGTGCGACTGCCTTCCCACGCGACCATGTTTTGATCGCGATTGCCCCGACACTGCATTCTCTTGGACTTTATTCTTTAGACTTTATTCTTTAGACATTATTCTTTATTCTTTAGACTTTATTCTTTAGGCTAACGTCCAAAGAATAAGACACTGTACCCCCTCCTCTCTGTACCTCACCTAGCAACAGAGACCCGCCGCTAATCCTGATGCTAACAATAATGCTAAGACCACGGCATGAGAGGAAATGTTCCATCAAAATAAAAGAGGAAGTGAAGGCATTCATTGCGCCCCTGCTGGGCAATAATGAAAATACACAATATCTATAATGCACTTCTTTTCATGGCGTCTCGAGGAGAATATAATCCATGAGTTTCAAACAAATCAGACGATGTTGAGTTTTTGACACAATGGATAGGGGGCGCTATTGAGTAAATTTGTTACATGGGTATTAAATTATTTCCAATCAGACCATAAAAACACATTAGTGAGTGAAATATGAGCTCCATAGATCAATTCCAATAGACTTGACTTGTCCTTGAAAAAACAGGAAATTAAGCCTTCTTGAGGGCGTGTTAAGCGGAGACCGTAAAGAATATCAACATTTATTTTAATCTTTATTAAATTTCAATGTCTTCAGATGCAAAAAGTGTTGTTTTGAGCTCGATCGGACGAAAAACCTAGGACAAGTACGAGTTTGAAAAAAAAAAGTAAAACGTGGCGGTGCCACTTTGATTCAACATGGCTGACTTCCTGTTTATCATAGAGCGATGCTGCCAGGTGTGTTTTACTCGTCAAAGGTAAGAGGTCAAAGGTAGCTCTATCACTGTCCCAAGTCTCGTGTGCCTAGGCCAAAGATTAAGAGTTTTATGTTTTTTTCTTTTTTGCTCTAGGTGGCACTGTTGCGATGGGCGTTCTCGCAAACTCTGATCGCGTCTATGTCGCCATGTGTAACTTTTCATCAATGTTCAGGAGGTCAAAAATGTCCGAGTTGAGGCAAAATGACCATGAATAATAGGAATAATAAGAAAAAGAAACAAGGCGAGAACAAAGACTCGTCGCATTGCATGGAAGCCAATATAAGAAGGTTTTTGCATGATTTGGACATTCATATAATTGAAACAGTAAATATAATTGATAAATATATTTGTTGATATACTGTACCATATTTTGTATTGCCTGGTTCCAGAATTTTAGGGTGTACTTGGCGTGTGAGAAATATCTTGGGGGTACCTATTATTTTATTTGTATTACATTTAATTTCTCTCTTTGAAAAGCCCCATTTGTATGTCACAAAACAGAACATTTACTTGAGCAGGACAGATGTCCTTGTGCCAGGCCTGCAGTTACACAATACTAAATACCTGCATTCAATTCATTTTGTAACATTCTGTTTCTTGGTCCAATCAGAAAACTGTATTCTAAATACTTAGGACACTTTCAAATTGAGTTGCACTATATCATAGTGTGAAAACACCGTTTTTTGTTTCACCTTTTGTTCTGCATTTATTTATCAGACAAGAGAACCTTATTAACCCAAATTAGAGAAGAAAAAAAATCATGCATTAATTTGCTCACAGTATGAGCTGCATTTTCCTTTTGACCTCAGTTCAGTGCAGTTTGAACCCTTAGTTCATGATCAAATACCTCAATGTAGAAAAGTAACCGTATCCTGAACACCGCCAAAAGAAAGAGTAACTTCTTCAGAATACAATTACTTTAAATTAGTGTTCTAAATACGTATAAATACTACCTCACAGACCGACCCCAGTTTGTGAGAGCACGGGATTGTGTGTCTGACACTCAGACCTGCAGTGTGGGGGCACCCCAGGGCACTGTCCTCGCGCCCTTTCTCTTCACCCTTTACACTGCAGACTTCAGACATGACACGGACAGCTGTGTCCTGCAGAAGTTCTCTGATGACTCTGCCATCATCGGACTCATCACGGACGACGATGATGCGGAGTACAGAGGACTGGAGCAGGACTTTGTTTACTGGTGTCAGCGGAACCACCTCCTCAACGCGGGGAAGACCAAGGAGATGGTGGTGGATTTCCGCAGACACCACCCCACTGCCCCCTCACCAGTGAACATCCAGGGACGGGACATTGAGAGAGTGGACTCATACAAGTACCTGGGTGTTCATCTGAACCACAGACTGGACTGGACTCATAACACAGACGCACTGTACAGGAAGAGCCAGAGTCGGCTCTACCTCCAGAGGAGACTCAGGTCTTTTGGAGTGACAGGGCCACTCCTGAAGACCTTCTATGACTCTGTGGTGGCATCAGCTCCTGTAGGTGTGGCCTGCTGGAGCAGCAGCATCACAGAGAGGGAGAGGAAGAAGCTGGACAGAGTCATCAAGAAGTCCAGCTCCGTCCTGGGCTGTGCTCTGGACTCGGTGCAGGAGGTGGGGGACAGGAGGGTCCTGGCTAGATTCAAATCTATGCTGGACCATGAGTGTCGCCCCCTGCAGGACACTCTGTCCGCTCTGGAGAGCAGCTTCAGTAAGAGACTGATCCACCCTCGCTGTGTGAAGGAAAGGTTTCGCAGGTCTTTCCTTCCTGCTGCTGTCAGACTTTATAACAAACACTGTTAGTCCTGAACACTCGCAATACTGACCTAACCTAATACTGATGTGCAATTCCGTCATATGTGCAATTGCTGTTGGAATTCATGTGCAATTCATGTGCAATTACTGTGAAATTCATGTGCAATCCATGTGCCGTCGTGACACATATTCATGTGCAATTTCTGTCGTGATCACATGCAATGGTATTTATGTATTTATTTATTTATTTGTCTATGGGAGTTTTTATTTGTTTATAGGAGATCTTCTACTGAAAGTGTTTTTCAGACTTCCTATAAGTGATCTGTTCTTCTGTATCTATCTCTGTATCTACCTGCGTTGCACCAATGAAATTTCCCCATGTGGGACAATAAAGGAATATCTTATCTTATCTTATTTTCGTTTTTTGAGTGAGTAGCCTATATTCTTTTTAAGTTATGATGTGCAAATGTAAATCTTCAAGACCACTCTGGGTATTCATGGGTTTAGTTTCCTGTTTACTGGTGATATTTGAGGAATGTTGCCCATTAAAAAAATAAAATTACAATGGTGATCTTGATGAAGTTATAGTTGCAGATGGACAGCATATTTGACACGGACCATTTACAAACCATATAAATTGCAAAACTAGTATTCTGTTTGATATAGATTTGAAATTCAAAGCACACTTGTGACTTTACTTGGACTTGTGGATGGATGGAATTTCACTTTTGTTGATTTATGTTGACAGAGAAGAGTCACATTTTTGTGTCACATGTCCAGTAATTACAGAAATATTAACCATAAACCGAAACATCAGTTTTCATATTTTGACAATGTATATATACCAATTCCTTATAATAAGATAAGATAAGATATTCTTTTATTGTCCACACATGGGGAAATTTCATTGTTGCAACGCAGATAGATACAGAGGAAAAGGAAAACACCATATAGACAAAACCTCCTATAGACAAAACCTCTCATTTACGACGGAGTATAAGGAACGGAGGGGAATAATAAAGATAAAATAAAATAAAAACAGCTAGCGTAAGACAAAATAATACTAATAATAATAATAATGGTAAAATAAACACCACCTCTATTTACGAGAATAATTGCACGTGAATATGTTACATACATGAACATTAATATAATATGGATTAGTGAATTCTGTGTTTTCCAGCCTAATTTCCCTTCTACGCCTCATGTCTCCCTCTTTATATAAAAACCTCCTACTTTGTTTTTCTATGAGTCCCATCTGCAGGGGGCCACGCATCAAAAATAACCTGTCGTCAACACGTGGGCGTTCATGTGAGATGGTCATGTGACTGTCCTAGAACAACAACAAACCTCTCAACCAATCAAAGCTCCCAATTTTATCTGTATAATCACGTCTAAGCCAATCAGATCATGCTATTCTTCCCAAGTCCCTCCCATTTCCACCCGTCCCCTTTGCGCTTCTCTTATCACGGTAATATGAGAAAACACTTGCGGGGAAAGGATCGTGAGACATGCCCGTGGTACCGACCGGATCTGCGGGGGCTTCGAGCCGAAAAAGAAGCGCAGAGCCCGGGGAGAATCCTCCAGGACACGAGCGGGAGGCGAAGAAAGCGTGCTGGGGCATCCTGACCAGCCAAGGTCGGTATGAGCTCCAGGAAAGTAGTTTATGCTGCAGAGGCATGAGTCAGGTGCAATGAGGGAGGACTGTCCCGAGAAAAGCTTTTTATTGACCATTTAAACCATGGCAAAATTACAAAAATAAATTATTGGTGATAACAATAATCATCATCATCATAATTAAAAATAATAATATATATATATTTCAATATCTTCTCAGTAGTCCCAAAAACAAAGTACGTACTAGTACTATTACTACTACTACTACTACTACTACTACTACTACTACTACTACTACTACTACTACTACTACTACTACTACTACTACTACTACTACTACTAATAATAATAATAATAATAATAATAATAATAGTAATTTATTTAGTTTATAAAAATACGTTTATTTAGTATTCAACTCATTTATATCCTGTGCTTGAAGATGCACTACATAACTTTCCTGCTTGGGTGTCTGCCACTTTCTTGTTTCCATGGAGATGTTATTTCTTTACCTACAATATTCCACTGTTTATTGTGATCTGTGTTTCTTCTCCACAGATAAGAAGATAGATAAGTTATAATGTTACACAAGGTACACTTTATTATCGCTGTATTTTACCCATCCTTCAATGCCGCTGGGATTTAAAACCCACACACACAGAAACTCGGAGTAACATCCATTCAAAACTTGTGTAGTTATTTTAAATCACAAATATAATAGTTAAAAATATACACGTGTCAGGCCTGATATATCTTGGACTATAAATTATTAAATATTGTCTATTCCTGGGTTTCAGCGCCCTGTTTCATGCACCATTTTGACAACTTTTGAGTACAATACATATTACATATTGTTTTGAATGCTATTTTCTATGGCAACTGTGCAAATATGTCATGAATATTTCCTTTTCTGACTGTGGTAGAATTAATAACAAACATAATTGCACATTTTTACGACTGTAATAACGCTTAAATGTTAAGTTAGGAATTAGGTTGTGGTAGAAGACACATAATAATAGATTTCACAGTTTTTAAGATAAGATAAGATAATCCTTTATTTTGTGCTGCCATTTCACCTACTCTGTATTATTTTGACCAAGGACTACAAGAGAGAGAGAGAGAAAGAGGGCAGATCATGTGTTCAGCTTTGCACATGACAGTTTCAAAATGGCTGCTGTTTACTGCTGAGGGTGAACTGTAGATATATAAATGCTTGTCTGATACAAAAACTGCAATTTAACAAATTTTTAAGCTTTTGCTGCAGTATTCAACATTACCGGTTAGAATTGGCTTTGCTTTTTGTAGATAATGTTTTGTATTTTGCATATCTTACTTTTTGCTCTAGATTAGAAAAGGACATATGAAGGAGAAGAGCTGATATTGAATAAAATGTCTTATATTTACAACTGGCTGGACGTCCCGTGGGGAGATGGAGACATGGGTACGTTAAAATATCACGTGTGTAAATGCATTACAGCTAAAGCTAATGCTACCACAGCTTTGAAGCAAGAGCCAGTGCTAAATATAGCTTTAGGAGGAATGCTGTGTCTGTTTTAGGGGTCAGAAGGATGGAAGCTCTTGCAGTGTTTAGTTACCAGGATCATGTTAAAGAGGACGACATGTGCTTTTTTTCTAGAACTTATCAATTAACTCTAACATACGGTGCATAGAGCATTGTTTCAAAGTTTGCTTGTTGTGAACTAAACTACAAAATAGATGTAAAACAGTTTGGTAATAGAGATGAGAGAGAAAAATTCCAAAGCTGATCGATGCATTTTTGAATTTCAATAACGGCTTCATCCTAGCAAGAAGTGGCATCTACGTGCTTTTACTTAAAAATCATCTTCACAACAGTTTTTGCCTTACGTGATCTAGAATTTGCAATAAAGTAAAGTTATTATTCATATGCTTCTTGTAATAGGGCTATTCATTTGGACTTTTCATCCTTCAAAAGATTGGATATTCAGTTTTGAATTCTTAATGGCCATGGAAACGGTCTTAATTTTTATCATTTTGAAACCCTTAAATAGGTAAGTGGGTTGGGATAGGGGGTAGTTAAAAACATGTATGAATCCATCAAAATACAATTCTGAGTGTGAGGGAACACCACGATAACAGATCTGACCGCTAACATGTCTTGGTTACATGCTTGTTTCCATGAAGATAGATAGCTTTAATGCTATACTATATTCCATGTATAAAAATAGCATCTCCATGAGACAAGCAGGCGGCGTACCCTACACTAGAAACGTTACATAGTACAACTGTTAAAAAAATATATCGAAAAGGAGAAGAGCTGATATTGAATAAAATGTCTTATATTTACAACTGGCTGGACGTCCCGTGGGGAGATGATTATGGATGTTCGGTTTATCCATAATCAAGATTATTCAGGTTACAATGTAATCGTGAGAACCAAAAAATTATATTTGTGACAATTTTAGAAGTCTTTTTACTTATACTTACTACCTATAGACATAAATGTAAATAACTTCATTTGATCTGGCTGTTTTTGTCATATTTCACTTTATTTTGTCTTTCAGAAAATATTTTTTTTGTAAAGCCAGTCACAAACTTGAGGAACAATAACATGTTAGACAATGGGAATGACAGAAAATGAAAGATTTCATTGTTGTTTGGTCACACTCAATAATTGTGAACAATCGTTAAATCGTGATGTTTTTTCTCTCATTAATTGTAACACCAAAAATTTGATATCATGACATTTCTAGTACTGAGGGAAAAGTAAACACTTCATTAGGAAAACTATACAATAAGTGGCAGGTGATTATTAAAAAACACACACATTCATGTACAAATGAGCATATACTGTAACTCAAGCCTTGTTTCTTCTTTAATGTCCAGGTTCGTGGGCAGATCGTTCCCCGCTCCATGAAGCTGCCTCTCAGGGTCGACTCCTCGCGCTGCGCACGCTTCTCAGCCAGGTACGAGACGTTTCACCACACTTTAATACTATGTCATTTCCTATTCTTTAAAAAAAAAAAAAAATAACATAAGCAACACAAATAATAATATTTAAAAAAGTAAATAATAAATATAGCCGCAAGCGGCAATGATCGGCCCTCGCCACGCCGCCGCCACGCCGCCGCCACGCCGCAAGAGGAGCCCCAATTGTCCTTTTATTACGCCTACTGCTGAATCTGTGACGCTGTCACATCTTCTCCCCTTTGTTTTACCATCAAAAAGCTATTTTATTTTGAATTCTTGGCAAAATGTGCGGCTTTGCCGCACAGACACCGTGACTCTTTGAATGAAAATGTGGATAACTTTTGATGGTCTTGAAGATGAGTCTCACCAAATTTCAGGTTAATAGGGCTGACGCCCTGGGAGGAGTTTGTGAAAGTCTAAAGTGTAAACATGAAAGGTTTCGGTCATCGTTACGGCAACGCCATAACAATTATGACATGAGTCATTGACTTTTTTGATGGGGATGCTAAAATTGAGTTGTGTGTCAAATTTCATATAATTTCGCAAAACTAAACATTTAACCTCCATATAAAATCTGTAGGGGGCGCTGTGGCGCCAAATGAATTTATTTCACTTCAAGTAGGTTTAGGGCAAAGAGTTTAACAACTGATTCTAATTTGACGCAATTCGGACTTTATCTGCGCAAACGGCAGAAATTTTAAATATGGGAGATTTCTGAAATTCTAGCTACAGTTTGCGGCTTCGCCGCTCAGAGACCGTGAGAGGTATCAATGTAATTTGGATAACTTTTGATGTCCCACTCCTCAGTAGCATTTTCACCAAATTTCAGCTTTTTAGGGCCAATGCCCTGGGAGGAGTTCGTAAAAGTACGACGTTTGGAAAAACTCCGAAGTCATGTTTAGCCATTTTTGAAGCAATATGGCCGACATTTGGTTGGGCGGACGGCATTGCCGTAATAATATTTTTTACTTCTCTTGTCACCATCTACCTCTGCGCCAAATTTCATGATTCTACGATCAGATTTTTTTTGGGTCATTTCCCATCTCTCAATGCATTTTTGGTACATTTGGTGGCGCTGACGCGCCAATTTTTTTTATTTTAGAAAAGGGAAATAGCCAGAATGTAGAGAGGCACGATTTTTAGAGGTGTGCAAATTTTTGTGACTTTTCGTCAATGTTCACTGGGTGAAAAATAGGGGGGTTGGTCCCGAGAAGAAGAAAGAAAGAAAGAAAGAAAGAAAGAATAATATTCCGATGCGAAAACAATGTTTCCCATTTTTCAAATATCATAAACTATACATTTTCGGAAAGCGCTCGCGCTTTCCTACCTCATGGTGTGGGTCCCTGGTCACTGACGGGTACTTTCGATAATTTTGAGTGGGCTCCGCCCACTTTGTGTTTTTGGCCCTCTATACAGTAATAATGTTCAATTTTTGCATTACATGCTTATATGCACGGAACATGCAAGAGATGGGGAACGTATTCGTGAGCTACTTAGCGCAAATGAGTGCTTTATATGGGGATGACGACCGCTTCGCGGTCGTCATCCCAATGTAAAGTGCTCGTTTAGTGCGAACTTTTGCACGGGCTTCGCCCGTTTACAACGGTAATGTTCCATTTTCCTACAACTAATTAGTATGCACGGGGCGTGCATGAGTGAAGGAGTGCGTTAGTGAGTGTTTGGAAGTGGGCGAGCGCTTCGCGCTCGATTTCGTGCGCACTACGTGCGCACTTTCGCAGCCGTGCTTCGCACGGCCTTACGAGATTAATAGGCCTCTCGCCAGCTCTTTTTTTTTTAAATGTGTCTTATTTTCAAGTTGAGTCCAGAAGATATTTTTTCCATTGTGTGTATTTCTGTTATATTAGCCCAGTCTTTAATCGTCTGAGCTGTTTGAGTCATTATGGGTAGTATTTTTCAAAGATAGCCATCCACTGTGTCCACGGTGAGGGTTTTGAGGCCCAAGTACATTATTCCAACATTGAGTGGGATGATGTAATCCGTTTGCAGTTCCCTGTTAATTTCCTGCCAGTATTTTTGTAACATAAGGCACACACAATGACATACATTTCCATTTAGTCACACTTTTATACGTCATTTCTACAGCTGCACAATTTTCAATCATTTCAAACACTTTCAGAAACATTAAAGAAATAATAGACAATTTTTCGCCGACTTGAGAACTCAAGCGGAAGTGCGCATGTGCACTCCCCCTGTGCGGACGCACAAAAAAGTCTCGTTGCTACTCGTGGGTTTGTTTATTAGTGCGACGGATGCATCGCATCTCTCGTCTCTGTAGATTTCCGTCTCTTCTGAGACAGCTCAAACTGTCTTTCTCTGTCTTAATTTTGTCCTGTACACTGAGGGAACTATATTATGATAGATCCATGCACTTAGACACGAGGAAACGTGCTGCTCTCCTGGGGACGAGCCGACGACGCTGCAGGTGAGCAGTAGGTGCCTTCTATGATTGATACGTGGCAGGACTAATCGGCAGTCCACGCCACGAGGAAATGAGACTCAGATTTGGCGCCAAAAAACCGTTCATTACTACACCTTTAACATTTAAGAGACTGAAATATGACTTACTGTGAACTAATATAAGAATCCCATACATTTAAGAACATGTTTGTAGACATCTAAATACACAGGATATTTTTCGTTTACAGTGGACTTTCCACTGAAGTAATTGCAGTCTTTGTGATTTGATAAGTGACTCAAATTGCAATATGGATTTGATTGCGATATATTGTACGTTTTGTGTCATTTACCTCAAATTTGCTGCATTTTTTTCAGGGATATCCAGCGAACATTGTGACCATAGATCATGTGACTCCCTTGCACGAAGCGTGTCTGTCCGGACACGTGGCCTGTGTGAGGGCTTTGATCAACGCCGGAGCAAACGTAAGATCCACTGAAGGAACACGCAGGCAGGAATAGAGGTGGGAGATGTATTAAAACCATGATATTGCAATTAGGGCTGGGTGATATGGATTAAAAAACATTATATCACAATTTTCTTGCGGCTGGATCAGGATTTAAATTTGATCATGATTCATGTACACTTTGTATTATTGTACTATTCTATAGTCTTTAGAAGTAAATGAAGTCGTCTGTCTTTTGAGAGCTCAGACATTGCAATTGGTTAAATCCGGTCACTCGCTCCGAGCCTTACCGAGTCTAGCAGACAGGAGAAATGGGAAAAAGAGTGAGTTTTGACACAATATTGACTTTTTTGGCATTTATAAACAATGTTATATTATAACATTGTCCCCCAAATCAAAAACATACCTTAAGTAGCATTTAGCTTAATTCGTGCTAGTTTGAGGAATCCTGGTTAGAAAATCCTTAACCTTCTGACAGTCAAATACAGACCTCTGCAGCTCCGTGTTTAATGACGTTACTTCAATAACTGACATAGCTCTGACGTGGCTCTGAGAATAGTCGCTGCTGTTTCTAAGTCCATAAATCATCTCCAGACTCGTTCCGTGCTTTTATCTTATCATGATCAGTACAACTGAGTACTGAGACCAGGAAGTAAATTGGAAGCATGTTCTATGAAATGTGTTTGTAATACTGTTGAGTGGTGGCGCCATCTGTGCTGTCCCCAGTGGTAAAAGATTTCCGTTTTGAGTTCATGTGTTTTGTCTGCTCAGAGCTTCCGTAGTTTCCTCATTGACTTGTCTACAGTCACTTGCTAGATACAAGCTGCAAGGAGAATTACACAGTTTGCAGTGTTGGCAGATCCCATAGGGAGATCCAAATGTGATTTTGCGTAAATATTTTCTTTTTAGTTCTACAACATGAGATGCCAAACAAAAGTACTCAACAGAATGTCTACAGGCCAATAACAATAGAAATAACGCATCATATTTTCTCTCAATTCCATTTTTATCACAATATCGCCAAGCCCTAATTGCAATGGTTGTTTTGCTAAATTAAAATATTGAGTATGTAGTTTGCAAAAAGTGCTGACTAAAAATCAAAACAGACATGGATATGGATATGTACATTTGTATTTCTGCCCTTTTTTGATTCATTTTGCAGTCCATTCATGTGGGTTAGTGTCCTTAGATTTTTTTTGTTTTTAAACGTGAAAAACAGAACTAGTTAATTTTAAATTCTTTACAGTTCCACATCTATCGCAAAATGCAGAGTTACAGTTCAATACACCAGGATCACTGGTCTCACTCAACATAAAGTTTTACAAACAAGTTTCTCATTATAAGTTATGTGACATAAACCCAAATTAATGAATTAGTCCTTTATATATATTCTTTATATACAAAGAGAGCAGTTTGAACTGGTGAAGTGAAATGTTGCTGTTTTGGGGACATATATATAAAATTAAGAATAAAATGTGAAACTCCTTATTTGTTATTTGTTTATTACTATGAACAATAACATTTGTTTGATTTAATATGCTTTTTAATGGTTTACGAAATGCACAAAAAAAAAACAATAGATTACTCAATTACTAAAATAAATAATCGATATCCGCAGCCCTATTGCCCACTCCTACTCAGTAACATGTTCAAGTTTAATCGTGTAAAAAGAGGTCGGTGGAGCAGAAAAAAACTGTCTTCATATTGTATATTTTAGACGGATAGAAAAGTATGCTGTGATGAAACTACTCTTAAATGCACAATTGATTCATTAATTTACCCGATACATGTTACACACAGGTAAAGTTAAGGTAGAGTTTATTATTGGGACGTTTGACCGCGCCTGGGGTTAAACCTGTGAGGAGCAGTGGGAAACATCTCCAGATCTTGAGTCAATGTTGGAGACTTTTGGGGACATAATAGAGACTAGAGATTATGAGTCTGTGTGGAGTAAAAGACGGTGAACTCATTCTCCAGCAGCTTATTCCGTGAAGATATGGACTTTTCTTCGTGATGTCTTTTCAGGTGAACGCAACGACCATAGATGGAGTGACGCCTCTGTTTAACGGCTGTGCGGCGGGAAGCTCCGTCTGTGTCGAGCTGCTGCTGCAACATGGAGCCAACCCCTGGACTACTCACGCTCACCACCCCTCGGCTCTGCACGAGGCCTGCAAGAGAGGTTTATCCATTCACCAACCTCAATATAGGACTGATGCAATTTAGCAATTTAGAAAGTAATTTTATTTAGAGAAAAATTAAAGCCGTGTAAGTGTATTGACTTGCATTTTATGTGACATTATTATTGGTTTAGTTTGAATGTGTGGGGATGCCCATTTATCCAGCTGAATTGTGGATCTACAGTTCAAATATGATAATTTAATCATCATGTCTTCAGACTTAAGTTAAGATGGAAAAGAGGGGGGTTTACATCAATGATGAACATTTAACTATAATTATGGTTAGTTATGCTGTGTTTGTATTTCTTTTTGTATTCCATTATAGACACACACCATCACAGATGAGCATGAGTATGACTCGCTCTGTTTCTAGGGCAGAGTCTGATTGTCACGTTGTCTCAGTCCATGTTTGAAGAGCTCTTGAACACCAAATTACTTGAGGCTTATTATGTAAAAATGACTTGTATGAGGCTATAGTCGTGTTCCCTCATCATTATCTTACTCAAAGTTGTTGATTTATGCATGTTTGAACAGAAATCATAGGACCTGTTTCATTACTAAGCTGTTACAAATCAATATTGTTGTTTACAATGAACAATAATGATTTTTATTGTCTCTTCAATACTAAATCTCTCCCAAAAAGCATAATATGTCTGTTTAAATTGCATGTCCTTTGTCCTGCAGGAAGTCGAGAGTGTGTGGAGTCTCTTCTTTCCCGGGGAGTCGACCCTGATTATGAAGTGCCACATTTAGGCTCCGCCCTCTACATGAGCTGTTTGCACAATCACAGCGGCTGCTCCCAGGTCCTGCTGCACCGAGGTGGGACACAATTCAAACTGCAGTCTGTACAGTGTGTGTACTACTGCTGCTAAATGTGTGGACTACAGTTAATTTCATGACTTTAATGACTCTCAAAATAGGATTTAATTGTCTTATCCACCTCATAAACAATATTTATATCAGTGTTTATACCAGTACTGTAGACTTTAGAGCTGGGAAATTAATCAAATCGAATCAAGATCTAATTGTGAGCAGATTCCAATCATTAGCTTCGGTTTTAATTCATTCCATGTGCACAATTGGTACCATAAAATTGCGATTTTGAAATATGAAAGGTTTTCTGTTGGGAAACTGCCAGAACCTTTGATTCAATCTAAGATGGCAGAAAACCTTGTATCTGGTTCGAGAACTTGAAATTGAGAGGGAAAAGAATTGCCAAAGTCAGTATGTTGTAACTGAGAAACTGTTACTACTGTGAGACTTTTGATATGTTGGTATTGTATATATATATTTCATGATCTGACTTGAGACATGGACTGGGGAAAAATCTTGTTTGGCGTATTTAAGCAAGCATTTATTCAGACTTTTATAATTGTTCCAGTGTGAAATTTACTTAAGCTCTGTAACTTAAGACAACTTGATGCCAAACACTCCCTTTCTGTCTTCACGTAGACATAAATTAAAACCGCACAATGATAAAAGTTGTGATTTTGTTCCATTAGGGGCCGACGTAAACCGAGGCCGAGGGGAGGAGACGCCTCTGCACGCAGCTGTGGCCAGTGACAACGAGGAGCAGATTTCTTTACTGTTGGATTTCGGAGCCGACGTGAACCTGAGGGACTGCAACAACCTGCGACCTGTGGAGATAGCGCCCCCTGGAGGGAAAGCACAGCAGCTGCTACAGGCGCACAATGGTAACGCAACATCTTCAAGTTTCAACATCAAGTTTATGCAGTTTACATTTGATGAACTGCGGTTTGCGATATATTACCACCGAAAATACCACAATGTTTTATTGTATTGAAACTACTTTATGCCTCTGACAATATAAACCAATTTATAAATGTACAATATGGTTAAAGGTATGCGCGGCAGCAAATAAAATGTAGAATGAAATGGTAACTATCCATAGATGTCACTTATTCAAACCTCTATCCCAAATCCCCATTCTGAGCCCCAAAATATGTCGTTCAAGTCAATATAATGATGATCGAGGCAGTTCGTCAAATATAGACTAAGAGGTTTTATTTATTTATATAGCACATTTAGAAACAGGGCTGCACAAGTTCAACAACTTTGGCTAGTCAAATTTATAGTCGATTGAATTTTCTGCCAATAAAATGGATCGCATTCTGTAATAAGAGGTGGGAGATATGTCGGGTTTGCACATTTGGGACTAAACCAGGACTAAACCGGATACTAAACATGGATTAGTTTTCATTTTGCTACTGGGACCCGACAGCAGCGAAGGTGATGACAATAATTACATGTTTTCTTTCAGTTTCCCCTCGTTCTCTGTGTGAATTGTGTCGCATCAACATCCGGAATCTGATTGGTCGATCCAGACTCAAGTTTCTCCAACAACTTCCTCTTCCATCTTTACTCACGCAGTATCTGGAGTACACGTAAACAAAACAAACAAAAAAACGTCATGGTGGCATCTGTGAAATTGAGTGTTTATTGAGAACTTTGTAATTGTTTTGGAATGTAAACTATGTCTTAACTCGTTGTGACCACTGCATCTGGACTGCGCCAACACACACCTTATAGATTAAAGTCATCCAGTGATCCTCCGAGCACTCAGTGAAGAACACTCAGCCCTGACACACAGATCAAAGAAGAGTGAGTCTCTGACAACCTTAATGCACAGTTTAAAATGTACAAACCATGTTTTAAAATATTTTTTAGTCATTTAAAACATATTTTCAGAATTTCAGATAAAAAAATATGTGGCATTCAAAAACTGTTTTTTTTAAAAAGGTGCACTGTGTAACTTTGTAACTCTTGGCAAGGCATTAACATCTCCATGGTGACAAGCAGGTGGCAAACCCAGAAAACTTGCATAGTGCACCTTTAAATAATTTTCATTGTTTTAAATCAACAACAGTTTAATCGCTGCAATCTGGAAAACTGACTAGAATCCACTATTATATAACAATGTTGTAATGATTCTACTATAGCTACTGCAGTAAAATGCCTCCATTTACTTTTTTATCTCAGTCATCTACAAAATACAAGACTATCTTGTGAAAATGTGTTGTTAATACAAATGTCCATACTGTTATTTTGTGTTATGTCCTTGTGCACCTGTGTCAATGTAAATGTAAATACCAATAAATGATAAGATGTGAATTATTCTCCTTACACAGTTGTGCTGAAAATCATTCTTACATATATTTGAATATTTGAATCTGTTTGGCCAATTGAACTTGAAATGTACTGAATTTAGTTTGTTTCTCATAAAACATCCCTTTAACTGTTCAAAGAAGAAAGACTCAGGTGTAGGCCAACATGTTTGTCCTGTTTAAAGCCTGATATTCTTCTCAGGTAAGGCTCTTGACAGAACAATAATCCTCCTCGCGTGGCTACACTTTGGTTCAGTGCAACTTGAATTACCTGTTGAGTTGCAACACAGCATCAAATTCATAACCTGTAGCTGCTATGATCCAATTCAGCAACAGACACAATAAGAAAGAAAGTATTTGGGAACATATTTTTAAAATGCATATCAATAGTTTATTTTTTTAGTTTATTGCAACAGGGACAGTGCACAATATACATTAACCTTTTCAGGTGAGATGCATTGTACCAGGTTGTAGCGCAAGTGCAAATTTCTATGTGTATACATCATTATATTATTATTATTATTATTATATTAGGAGGGTGTTCCAGAGGATTATGACTCAGTAGAGAACACTACACTCTCCTCTGGCTGACGACCGCCTGACAAATCTCAGGGGGAGCAACTGAATTATGAATGATTTTTAAGAAATGTGAGATTGGATTTAATTCAAGCAGATTTTCAAAATGTTGGATCCAAAAAGTAACAGGCTAAATCCGTTGAGTATTTTCGCCAAAACCCAAACTGCTTTGGGCGTAGACGGCGACTGATGAAGTCATTATTTAGTCGCTGTGAAAAAAATATCCTTAGATGACTTAGAAGTAGACAACTACTTCTGATGTCACTTTACATTGTCCTTTGTCGTAGTACGTCATGGACCATCCTGACATACTTTGGCATTCTTCAAATTCAGGTTCAGCTTGTTCTTTGCTTTCAAATTCAATGAATCAATGCTGATCTAGCTTTGTTTCCAAAGCTTTTAATGACATGCCTAGTATACAGCCACATCGCCCCCAACAAATTCCTTATTATATTTAGAGCTAACATTTACACCTCATCACCGCACCCAAAACTCCTCTCAACTGTGACTTGTTCTGGTCATAGAAGTCATGGCACTCAGTATGAAGGCAAAAGACTGCTACTGTGAAGCTTGATCAAACTTGGACACTGGATGTATAAGTGGATATATTTTTTAAAAACATAACAACAAGACTCTTTAAGGATATACAGTTGCCATGTCTGCATATTTATAGCGACTTTGTACGATTTACTTTGAATTTATTATTTATTATTTTTATTTTTTATTTTATTTATTGATATTAGTTTGTTATGTTATTATTGTTAATATAATTCCTCTCTCCCCCAAACGAGTCAATAAGTAAGTAAGTAAGCAAGTTAATCTAGATATTGACCATTATAGATCCATTTAACTAGTCTAATGTTGTTATAATTACCTGTACTACCTGCTAGATGTATAAGTGGATATATTTTTTAAAACATAACAATACTCTTTAAGGATATAACTGTATAACTGTTGAGATACTTATCGAAGCCGGGATTCGAACCCACGACGGGATGGGACTTGTTTTTGGAGCTAGCCTAGGACGCCGGTGCAGCAGCTAGCGGCTAACGGACCTAGCCAAGCCGGGGGCCGTAGTTGCCATGTCTGCACATTTATAAGGACTCTGTACAATTTACTTTTAATTTATTATTTATTATTTTTCAATTAATTTTATTTATTGTTATTAGTTTGTTATGTTATTATTGTTATTATAATTCCTCTCTCCCTCAAACGAGTCAATACGTAAGTAAGCAAGTTAATCTAGATATTGATCATTATAGATCAATTTAATTAGTGTAATGTTGTTATAATTACCTGTACTACCTGCTATTTTTGACAAGATATTTTTTTCTCATTTTTTTGTCTGTCCTTGTTCGGCCTTTTTTTCGCAGACTACTTGTTACTTCATTTATAGCGACTTTGTACGGTTTACTTTTAATTTATTAATTTTCAATTTATTTAATTTATTGATATTAGTTTGTTGTGTTATTATTATAATTCCTCTCTCCCCCAAACAAGTCAATAAGTAAGGCAAGGCAAGGCAAGGCATGTTTATTTGTAGAGCACATTTCATACACAAGGCAATTCAAAGTGCTTCACAGCAGGAAAAATGCATTCAAATCACAAAGAAATTACAGAAATACAATAAAATTAACTAAATTAAAAATTATCAATCCAACTGATTTTCTAAACTAATAAAATCACAAACAAAAGAGAAGAGTGCAAAGATAAAATAAAACTGAAACGCAGATTCCCCATGTTTTGTCCTGACTCTGGGCACCAGCAGGAGGCCGGTCCCTGAGGTCCTCAGAGTCCGAGATGGTTCATATGGCACTAACATATCCAAGATGTACTTTGGTGCTAGGCCATGGAGAGACTTGTACACAAGCAGAGCTGCTTTAAAGTCTCTTCTCTGAGCCACAGGAGCCAGTGCAGAGACCTGAGAACAGGACTAATGTGATCATACTTCCTGGTTCTAGTCAGGACCCGAGCAGCAGCGTTCTGGATGTACTGCAGCTGTTTTACAGCTCGTTTGGAGAGACCAGTGAGCAGGCCGTTACAGTAGTCTAATCTACTGGAGACAAACGCGTGGATAAGTCTCTCTAAATCTGGTTTTGACACTATATTTTTGATTTTGGCAATGTTTTTTAGATGATAAAAAGCTGCTGATGTTATTGATTTGACGTGGCTATTAAAGTTCAAGTCTGAGTCCATTATTACCCCCAGATTTCTAATTTGGTTTGTAGGTTTTAGAGCGAGACTCTGGAGGTGACCGCTAACACTTTCTCTTTGTTTCTGTGGGCCAAAAACGATTATTTCAGTCTTGTCTGAGTTCAGCTGGAGAAAGTTGTTTTGCATCCACAAACTGATCTGTTGGATGCAGTGACAGAGTGAATCTACTGGTCCATAGTCACCTGCCGATAGTGAAACATAGATCTGAGTGTCGTCTGCATAATTGTGATAGGACACATTTTCACTGCGTATCAACTGACCTAACGGCAGCATGTAGAGGTTGAACAGAAGGGGACCCAGGACTGACCCTTGGGGCACTCCACAGGTCAGGGTCATGTGGTCTGAGACACAGCTACCAATTTCAACAAAGTACTTCCTGTCTTCCAGATAGGACCTTAACCAGTTTAGGGCAGTGCCAGTGATGCCCACCCAGTCCTCTAGTCTCTGTAAGAGGATCCCATGATCGACAGTGTCAAAAGCAGCACTCAGATCTAACAGAATTAAGACTGAGGCTTTGCCCGTGTCAGTGTTCAGGCGGATGTCATTTGTCACCTTGACAAGAGCAGTCTCAGTGCTGTGATGAGGTCTAAAACCTGACTGAAAAACATCAAATGAGTTGTTTATTAAGAGGAAATCTGTGAGCTGTTGGTAAACAACCTTTTCAAGGACTTTGCCCCAAAATGGCAGATTAGAGATGAGCCGGTAATGACTCAGTACTGCGGCATCAAGACTGCTCTTCTTTAGGAGAGGCTTTATGACCGCAGTTTTCAAAGACATTGGGAATGTTCCAGATTGAAGCGACATGTTAACTATGTGAGTGAGTGGTGCTAACAAACTGTTCAGCACAGACTTTAGAAATCTGGTGGGTAACACATCAAGGCAGCATGTAGATGAACTCAGACTGGTGATGATCTCATGGACAGTAAGTACGCAAGTTTATCTAGACATTGACCATTATCAATCCATTTATTTAGTGTAATGTTGTTATAATTACCTGTACTACCTGCTATTTTTTGACAAGACGCTGTGTTATATATTTTTTTTCTCATTTTTTTGTCTGTCCTTGTTCTGGCTTTTCCCTCTTGACTACTTGTTTCTGTCGTGATCTATCTGGCAACCCGCGCAGGCAGCAGCGGAGGCGGACTTGTGCTCTCGCTGCTACCCAGGAAGAAGCAGCAGAAGAAGGGCTACGACCACGATGAGGATAAAAGTGGGCTTTCTTTTACGGAGTTTGCTCGTGATCGGGACGTTCCTGGGGCTCGTGGTGTTGTGGTCGTCGCTGTCGCCCAAACCCAACGAGAACGACCCTTTCTCCGAGCGCGTGAGTTCAGTCAGATTCCCAGTTGAGTTGCGTGTCACCCGAAAAAATCTTCCAATCATCTACACGGCGTTTGACAAGACGCACATGACAGCCGCGCGTCCTTGCGTTAAGATATTCGGGTTTGACTTGTTTACTGCTTATTTCTGATCAGTTTTGCGTGTGCGTGCGTGACAGATAATGCTACAACGTGCAATTGCAGCTGTCTGTGCTGTACCTACATCTTATTTAGGGTTATGTACTATGTCAATTGATTTATAATGACTATTGAGTACGTGTTTTATGTCCTGTTTGCTCTGTACATCGATCATTTGCTTGTCCGACTTGCTTTGCTTTGTTTACAAGAGAGATCTGATTGGCAAAGCGTCTGTCAGCGAGTCATAAAGTTGTATTTGGAAGACAATTTATTTTGAAATATGATGGCATTAGATTGACCTTTTCTGCATAATTGTCCTTGTCAAACCTGCACGTGTGAGCAATCGGAATGAAATCGGATTACTGCCATAGTTTACATGATGTTTCTATGATCTGATCCCTCCAGAAATTGGTTAATTGTTAGGTTTTTGGTGTGCACTGTAATGTTCACTGTTAAAGAAGTCCACATTCTTCAGCTTGCCTATACATTTGTTATCAATTACAGGCCGGACACAGTAATACACTCTGTTAAGATAAGATTAATTTTTAAATGCACATGCTTCTGCAATAAATAAATGACAGAATGAAACACTCAAGTGCAGATCGTCATAAATGAGTCATAGATGTTAATTATTGAACCCTTTACACCTCAAATATTAACGTACTTTAAAAAAATTGAGAAAAAGTTTCTGGTTAATGCGATGGAGGGATTCACGCGCCACAGAAAGTACTGTTCTATTGGTCATTTACAAGACAATATTGTAATTACCGTTGGCAGGCCTTGTATCACGAATTATTCTATTATTTTTTTGCATAACAGCTCCACTTTTACTTAAGATTCCTATAACGTAATAAAGCTGTAAAGCGAGCAAGCGTTAAAACTTTATTCAAGCAATGTTAAGTTGTTTGCTACTTGTTATCAGCTGCACGTTCAGTCGCTGATTGTCACTTCATATATATAGGTCAAGTATTATAAAGATATTTAAACCGCCGCGTATTTATTTAGGCAGTTGACTTTACAGATTGGCGGCGTTGCTCTGTCGCTGTAAAGCCACATACTCCTTAAACCTTTCCAGGATATGTAAATCTGCGTGTCACTCATTATGCAGACGTGACGTGGCAGCGTGCACAGTTCAGGAATGACGACAGGGAGTTTAACCTGCCATTTCTTTCTTTTTAAGTAAAGGTATAAACTAGGATCAGTGAAGAAGTGTTTACCCAGACTAATAGAGTTGAACCCTTCTTGAAAATGTTTCGAAAAGTCTTGAGCTATAAGAGATAATGGTATAGGGCCAAGTTGTAATTGTATAGAAACTACTATTGTTTTGTGTTTTAAATAAATTACCATTCAATTGTATGAAAAAGACATCGAGTATCAAGCTCTTTCCCTTGGTATCGAAATTAAGTTTGGAATATTGACGACACTTGCACCGACTGTAGCAAAGCGATGCAACTTTTACGGTTACTTTTCACCTTCTTGTACATGTGTTTTGTGCTTATCTTAAAGGAGCAATGTGTCTTTAAGAAGTTACAACCGTCCAAAGTGGTTCAGCAGATATAATTAAAGGGCGAGTTTAAATAAATGACTCTGTTTGCAGAAGCAGGCGGCGCAAACGCCTCAGGTTAAACCTCGCAGTAACAAAGTACTTTAAAGGCCAGTTTGAATGCGTGTCTCTTTGGGGTTGTTGTCAAATGAGGAACTGAATACCATAATGCTGATCCACAAAAAGCATGTTCCAGATATGAATAAGTTTAGTTTTTGTTTCCATTATTAAGACTTAAAAACACCAAGGCCTTGCTGCTGTGTGCATCTCCAATCTGCAGTGGTATTTACTTTGCACTTTAACGTACAGACATATGTGTGGACAATAAAGGATTATCTTATAACACACCTTGTGTAAATATTGGGAAAGTATTTTGTGTATAGCTTGTGTCCATGTATGTGTCTTGATTAGGGCCGGGCAAATTTGGTGTGAGTGAGTGACAGGTGGGTTGTTTTTTTAAACTTCCTATAAGTTATCTGTCCTTTCCCCCCTGTATCTACCTGCGTTGTAACACCAACATTTCCCCATGTGTGGACAATAAAGGATTATCTTATCTTAACCAGTCGCAGTGACTCAGAGGAGGCAGATCATTGCAGTTCACTTACAGACAGTAAAGCTGCTTGGTGTAAATTTATCTGAATAAAATCAGGATCTTGGCTCTAGAAAATTGTGCTAAAACCTTTCTGGCATCTGTAGTATTAAACATTCTCTAACAGAAGAAAATCTGTCAAAAAAGTAAGGTTAACTAATGTTAATTTAGTTTCAACTCTTTTGAGTCTTAAATATTTTTCATAACCATATCAAAAATACACACAAAAAGTTTTATTGTTAATGGTTCAGAGATGAGTTAATTACAATAATAAAATAGTCTGTAAAAACTATGATTTAAACTCTGCTTAATAAAACCCCTCACATGTCAACTCTATATCTATCTATAACTTGGAGTGTCTGACTGTATGAGGCCAAAAAAAGCGCCCTCCATCCATTAATATTCCAGATACCGAGACTTGACTCTCGTATCATTTTGCAGCGGTGCAGAAAAGAGCTGGATTTTAAACAAAATTGGATCCGGTGAGAATGTGTTCCAGGCATTGTGGAAATTGTGGATTGCCTAAATCTTGATAAAAACTAAACCTGAAAACAGACGAGCCGGGGGAATCGAGCTGGGGGAATCGAGCTGGGGGAATGAGTTCAAAAGGACTAAACTAGACAAACTTGATTATTTTACATGTAGTCTAAACCAGGAGAAAACGTATTGACTGATCAAATGTTTCAGTCATGTTTCTCGTTGTAATCAGTCAGTCAGACGTTTTGCACCATAGACGGACCACAAAACATCCCCCACCCATCTTGTTTCGGCGTGTCAGCATTCTTCTGCATATTTGTGGGCCCAAAAATCTGTCCCAATGCAGCGCAGGGAAGGTGGGATGACACTGGAGTAATGAGGGAAATTATACTGAAATATGATAGTGTTTAATGAGTCCCTTGTTGGTAAAAAACAACAAAAAGTCACTTAAACAGCGAATACAGACAACTGAATACAGATATATCTGAGCAGTGTTGTGCATGTATGTTTTTTGGGATCACCTCAATAACAATATTCAGGCAATATTTTATCACTGTATCAGGAAAGTGCTTAAATGTGTCTGTAAATGTCTTGGTTGAGGTTCAAGTATGAGACAAAATGGAAATTAACTATAAAAATCAACCACCAAAGGGCCAAAATATCATGTTTAAGTATCTTTTTTTATGTCATTTTTAATAGTTTTACTTCCTTACTGACTCGATATTTTAATTTCGCATATCTCCAAAACCACAATATTATAACGACAATATATTGCGATATTGTAATTTTGTGTGTGTCCCACCTCCAGTGCAGATGAACTTGTTTAGCTTCTAAAACTTTCCTCCATATCAATTTATGTAGTTAATTCAGTGTAATTAGAACTGCAACTAGTGACACAAAGGTCTTGCAGGGCCTTTTTTGACCAGAATAGCTAAACACGTAGGCTATAATATAAGTCATGAAAGGAAAGATGCTGTACCTTTGTTGCTGCCATGTTAAGAATGGGAAAAAGATAACTATTTATTCATTTTAACGCGTTTACAGTGGTCCAAACGTATTCCTCTTTCCTAATTCCTAAATTTGGTACAGCCATCACTGGACTAAATGAGGTCTGTATCCTTAATAAATGTTGTTTTTGTCCCAGGATGGTGGTGATTTTCTGCCCAAAGGAGGTTCAGTTGACCGGTTCAAGCCGGTGATGCCATGGCCCCACGTGGAGGGAGTGGAGGTCGACCTCAACGCGGTTAGAATTAAAAATGGTAAGACTTTATTCACAAAACAACACAGAGGAGAGACGGTGATGGGTTGAAGGAGAAGGAGGTTAGAGCTGTGGGAAACGGGAGATGTCTGGATGTAGGGAATGAGGACATGAAGTTAGTGCGTATCAAAGGAGAGGTTTTAAAGGAAATGGGTCAGTGGTTCTTACCCAAAGTACCACCTGAGAACATGTTTGGCCTTTCCAATGCCACACAATCTGAACCAGGTATAAAATATATGATACGATTTTTGAATTTTAAATGCTGTTGAATTTCTCACTTGTAATTTTTTGAACCCTGGAAAACATGTTTTTACTATTTTGAATTTAATTTGCTGTGTGTACATTTCCCACGTTTTCTTTCTCAGGTTCAGAATTCAAACTTTTAAAATATTCAGCCTTCAAATTGAACTGCTGAAAACAGAGGGATTTACCAAGGTCATTTGCTCTGTTACAGTGCAGACAACATGAAGAAATAACTGTTATTAAGCACTTTTATATTTAAAATTTTTGGAATATGACAATAACGATTTGTACCAAAGGCTTGTCGAGGCTTTTTTTAAAAGGAAAACATCAATTTCTACAATTCTCTTTGGCTCTTTACAATATTAAATAAGAATAAATATTGTACAGTGAAATGAATATTATATGGGACCATTTGCATACCGTTGAAGCTAAAGTACCAGTATGTTGCTATTACTCAGAATGTGGATTAATAGGTTTTATACACTTTAGTTTTATATTGTTCTCTGCAAAGGATTATATTGTGTAAATAAATGCAACCTTTTTGAGTTGTTAATTGTGACCTTTCAAACTGGGATCACGAATTGATTGTGATTAATCATGCAGCACTCATTTTGGAAGTATAGATTACATTTGAATATGTTGATATTCTTATATTCATATTAGAGCTGCAATGATTTCATAACAAAGACAGTGGCATTAACAGTGGTGGAAGAAGTACTCCATGTTGTTACTTCAGTAAAAGTACAGATACAGGAGCAAAACAATACTCAAATAAAAGTATCACATTAAAAACCTACTTAAGTAAAAGTATTGAAGTACTTCCTAAAAAGTGTTTGGCCGATTTTTGGTAATCTGAAGCAATTTTTCCATTCCATTTCATTATTTGGCCTTTTTCTGTTTGCTCAAAGGGAATGCAAAAAATGTTTATGTGTCTATAAACGTGATAAAACAATCAAATTAAAAGAAAAAACATGCAGGCTTAAAATCGTACTTTCACTTTTTGCCTAGTTCAACAATGTATGTTGAGGTGCAGAAAATACAGATACCTGCTCTCAAATGTAGCCACGTAAAAAGTATTTAGTGTAACTTTAATTAAGGTAAAGTACAGCTACCAAACATTTTACTTAAACACAGTACTTTTACCTTTGTACTGGTTTGACCTACATCAAGAATACATTTTATTCATAAATATTCTTTATCTAGAAGCCTTCTGTCACTATATATCAACCTGTATCTGGTTAAAAAACATATTTAAAACGTCTAAATGTACAACAGATATATTTGTTTGACTAGTTGACTACAAATGCCTCTTTCTTTTCTAGGAGATGATAACTTGGCTCCAAACGCAGAGCAGAAGCCGGATCAGAAGCAGGTGATCCAGCAGCAGTACGTCACCTTCAAACCGCACACGCAGGCCTACAACGACCCCGTCCTGAAGAAGGGCGTGCTGGGTAACTTTGAGCCGGCCGAACCCGAGCCTCCGGGCGTGCCAGGCGGGCCGGGCGAGGGGGCCAAGCCTTTCGTCCTGGGACCCGAGTACAAAGAGGCCGTACAGGCGTCCATCAAAGAGTTTGGGTTCAACATGGTGGCCAGCGACATGATCTCCCTGGACAGAAGTATCAGCGACATACGGCACGAAGAGTGAGTAAGAGTCGGAATACACTTTCAAAATAATCCTCCTCTTTTTGTGTTTTTGGTGGAAAGTATAGGAAGTGGAAACAACAGTAATGTCCAATCAGCTCCTAAAGACGTTTTCAACAGCTACAGATTTCTCTGTTATCTTGTAACTTCAAGGCTGTTTTCAGAAAATGGATTATTCTCTTTACAACGTTCCAGTCTTGAACTTCACAAGTTTCTGACAGATTATACTGAAAGATTAGTTGATATCCAATTGTAAGCCTGATTTATTAAAAAAAAAAATTGGCATAATTTGAATTTTTAAACCAATCTTCACTAAGTAATTACTCAAATACAATTTGCTGTAATAAAACATGAACAAACGTGTTTATTAAGAACAATTCAGGCATAGTAACTACTTAATTAATACATTTACTCTTTAATAATGATTTACTCTTAATAAACAATTTGTTCAGTATGAATTAAGTCTTTGTTCATACTTAAATAAGACTAATTAAGACTTAGTTCTTAGTGATGGCACCTCACAATTTTCCGGAAGAAACCTTTTAATGAGTGAATCCGTTTTTTTTAACCCAGAACTAAAACCTATATATTACATAATAATGATAGTAATGATGATAATAATGAAAAAAATAACAATAATAACGATAATATGAATCATTTCATTGACCGGAACACTGTTAGTTGTTTGACAGGGATTAATCTAACAACAGCCCGGTCCTTTCTTTTGTTTACACAGATTACTTTGAGGCGTGGCCTGGACTCACCCACTAAATACATAAATAACATAGATCAACCGTTTCAAAAAGATATGAACAAGGACGGTCGCTTTAGACGTAACAAGAAGCAAACCAGTATTTCAACTGACCTGAGGTTTAAAAGGAAGCTAAAAGTGTTTTCATTTATGTCAAAAGGTTTTTATAAGAAGTTTAAGACACAATATGCTGATTGCAGGTTTTAAACGAGAAGTGATTTTAGGCTTTGCAAATACCATTTTTAGAACAGTATCTTGTAGCATGTTCATGATATCATCTTAGGATTGTCAAATGCTTAGGAACAAGTCTTAACCGCAATTCTCGAAATACTGGCTCAAATTGTAACGTAAACCAAACCATTAAGACGGTTTATTGTTTCAGCAGTGGAAATGTTAGAAGTGGAGTTGTCAAAAGCCTTGAAAATCAGATTCTTGTTGATACAAAAACTTGTATATAAACTTGTCAGACAAAATATGACTCTTCTTGAACCTTTTTACAATGAGATTAAGCTTCATCAGAACTAGTATCAGGTCACATGGTGTTGAAAATGTCATTCTATTGTCTATAAAATTTGTTTTATTTAAAATGGTATTATTAAGTATTGAATATTTTACCAAAAGTAACTTATTACAAATACTCACGTTATTGTAATTGTGCTTTTTTTGAGTGGATTTTTAAGCATGTGCTTGTATAATTTGAGCATGTAATTGTAAAATCATGTGAGTATTGAGTTCTAACTGGCCCTGTTCACGTTTGTCTAAATCTGCTTCGTTCACATCTGCAACTCTCGAAACGACACTGCATCACCTGCTCTGATCGACCAGAGCTCAGAGATGTGAATTGTTGTTTAAAACGGCAAACTATTTCCTTTTTCAAATTTTTTATAAAATATTTATTAAAAATGCTCCTAAAATTGCATTAAAAGTATTTAGTACTCGGAGTAGAATTTACATTTACTGAAGTACAGTTTTGGCAGCTGTACTTGAACCTTTAGCCATGTAACTGTACTTTAACTTACTTTGCTGTACTCTTTCCACCGCTGTTATTTTATTTTATGGTTTTCAAAGTGAATAACCTAACTTCGATACAATGATAAAAATGAATGAATGTATGAGACTAGAAGTCCTTTTTCACCTTTATCATCACAACTATTTTACAAAGCTCATACCTTCATAGTTTCCTCTTCAAAACATACTCTTTTATTCACACATTTGGTTTTAGTTATTCTCCACTGCTAAACTGTAAACTGTCAAATCCATGGTGTAAATCACAGGTTTTGTTCTTAGAAAACATGATTTAGTGGTGGGAGATGTATCAAAAAAGGGATGATTTTGCTATCGATTGCGCTTGTTTTGGAGATATGCAAAGTTTGAATATTCGGAGTAAAATAATTATATCGATTAGTTATAAAGTGATACATCTGGCTTTTTTGTCATTAATTTAGTTTTTAATTCACATACAATGTAAATATTGCACGCACTCCCCCCGTGCGCACGCACACAAGAGCCTCGCTGCTACACGTGCGTTTGTTTATTAGTGTGATGGATCGCATCACATCTCTCGTCTCCTGTAGATTTCCATCTCTTCTGAGCCAGCTCGAACTGTCTATGACAAACTATGAACTATGACAAACAAAAATACAATTTAACACCTTTCTTGACTGTTTAAACTGTCAGAAAGGAGTTAGTCAGTTAAATGTCAGTTAAATGTAAATTGTCTGTGTTTCATGTCGCACATTGATGACATCACAGAGTGATACAGTTTTAGAACTCAGCTCTACTTCCTGTAATTTTTAAACTCTTTTCAAAATGTCTTCGCAAACTGCAGCTTCACAGAAGTGAAACTATGATAAATATTTACCACAGGTGCTAACTAACTAAGTCATAATTAGAAAAGCAGGAGAATCTTCATATAGACTTTAAAACCCAATACGACCCAATAAAGAAACTCTTTACTCAGACTGGAACAAACTACCAGCGGAAGTAGATTTAAGCTCGACTTTGGCTGGTAAAACCATAAGATCATGCACTCTCTCTGTTCCCTCATCAGTGTGATTGCCACTTGCAGTTTGCTGTTTAATGACAGACCCAGAACACAATCCTGAAATACTGGCTAACAATGAACATCTCCTGTCTTTTTCCGTGCATGTCTTCTGCAGGTGTAAATACTGGCATTACGACGACCGGCTGCTCACCTCCGGTGTGATCATAGTGTTTCATAACGAGGGCTGGTCCACTCTGATGCGCACCGTGCACAGCGTCATCAAGAGGACTCCCAGGAGATACCTGGCGGAAATAGTCTTGATTGACGACTTCAGCAACAAAGGTACAGAGCCGGACAGAGTATTGTGATGGAGGTTCGTTTAGCCCGCTTTAGTCCTGGTTTATCCTGGTTAGCCCTGGTTTATTTTGTATTTCAGTTGTTTTAACCTTGTTTAGTCCTAGTTTAGACTCTGATCTTTTTAGTTTTGTGACTGTTTATAATAAAATGGTAATAATATAATATATAATAATATAATATATATTATAATAATAATAATACTGTAAGTGAAGGGACCTAAAATCAACCACAAAAGGAGAGGACTATCATTTTATACCCTTGTTTGGGAAATTACACTAGACATTTCTCTCTTTTTGAGTTCATTTTTGATAGTCATAAACAATGTCCTCGATATTGTAATTTTTCTCATTTTCAAAATAACATTTGCTATTATGATCTACATTTTCCAATATATACCTCCCACATTTTGTTACATTTATATAACATGTAATCAAACTAAGAAATGCATCATTAGTTATATATACCCCGCCTAAGGCCCGAAGTCACTGGGATAGGCTCCAGTCACCCGCGACCGCGAAAGGGAATAAGCGGTAGAAAATGGATGGATGGATGGATGGATTACTACTCCAAAAACAAACCTTTTCAATCTTACTGCAAATTTAGTTTGTTCTAACCTAATTTGGTCCTAGTTTAGACTCTGATCTGTTTATAATAAAAGTGCTGTGAAGCCGTGTGACCGCTAACGTACGGAAACGCCATTTTGTATTTTCAGAGCACCTAAAGGAGCACTTGGATACTTATGTACAGAGGTGGAACGGTCTGGTCAAAATCCACAGAAATGAAAAACGAGAAGGTTTGATCCAGGCCCGGAGCATCGGAGCCAAAGTGGCCACAAAAGGACAGGTAACACCATCAAAAACTCTGCTGTAATGAAGATTTTAGGAGTTTAAAACTGCCACTGAAAAGGAAACATGATCTATATTTCAAACTGGCTGTGCAGGCGATGAAACGGTTTGTGTTTGGCAGGTGCTGATTTACCTGGACGCTCACTGTGAGGTGGCAGTGAACTGGTACGCTCCACTGGTGGCTCCCATTTCAAAGGACAGGTAACTCATCCACGCGCCCCGATTTACTCCTCACATGTATTAGTTATTTTGTTTTCAGTTAAGCGATTGGATTATCGTTATTGTCATGTATATAACATTGTATTGAACTTTACAGGAAGAGTCTTAAAGAGGGATCTGCAACATTTTAAATCTTACATTTCTTAATCTCAGCATAGTACTTTCTTGAAAGTAAAATCCCCAGAGCTGGAGGACCCACCTTTTGAAATTATTACATCAATTTATAGACACATACAGTAGTTGTCTGGTTCCTGTTTATTGTAGATATTGCGATGACGTTTGCCAGTTCTATACAGATATTTTGCTTCTTATGACGAATGTGCTAGATTTTCCTCACTCTGAAAACCATGGATTGTTATAGGTTTGCTTAAAATAAATGACTGTCACACCTAAGGCCTTTCTCTTACAATAATTGTTAGTTTGACGTACAAGGTGTGGCATACACTATTGTGGATATGCAAGTTACCTAGCTATTTTCTACTGAGATTAAAGCATTTTCAGTCAGTGTTTTTTTTTTTTTTTGTGCTCATTACTTGAGGGCCTTGCCAGCAACAGAATAAATCGACTAGAAATTACTTGAAGACAATACTTAATATGCATCAAAAAGGACCTCCCATTTAGCAGTACTTTTGCAGCAGCTATATACAATACTATTTTGGGTTTCAAAGATAGTCAACTGGAAAAAAATAACAATAAATTGAGGAGCTAGAATTGATTCTCTCCTGAGCTGGATTATTCTTATTATGCTCTAAATGAGGAGATTTAACATGAAGTCGGAGCAGCTTCTGGATTTAACGAAATCCTAGCTTCTCCGAACAGTACCTTTTTAGATTGAAAATAGCTTCCAGAAAGCAGCCTTCACGTCTCGATTACAAAAACATTTCCAAATAACTACCTTTGACACCTATTCAACCCTGGCCCACCCCTGAAAGAATGGGAGATTATGCAGACCCCAATACAGTCGTGAATGTGCGTGACCATGTGCCTTGTGTCTGGAGCAAGACCACATGCTGTGCTTCTCTGTATAGGACAGTTTGCACAGTGCCTCTCATAGATTACATAGACGGTAACGACTACACCACGGAGCCTCAGCAGGGCGGGGACGAGGATGGCCTGGCCAGAGGCGCCTGGGACTGGAGCCTGCTCTGGAAGAGGGTCCCGCTGAGCCAGAGGGAGAAATCCAAACGCAAACACACAACCGAACCTTACCGGTAAAAAACAACAACACTGCGTTTATCGTTCACTAACCTCTGTCCTTCTGTTTTCTATTCCCCATTTCTTCACCCCACACCACCACCTCTCTGTAAACTGTGTGCACCACTGGATTGCCGTGCTTTTCCCCCCCCCTCCGCTTGTCCCTCCTCCATCACCACCACTACCACCGCCACTGTCACCGCCGCCGCCTCCGTCACCACATTTGCTTGCATGGTTTTGCTCCACCTGCCCACACGCTCGCCCGTCCCATTCCGAATCGGGATCAGAACGGTGTGCACGGTGCCGTTGATTGACTCGATCCATGGGCAGCAGTTCACGGTGGAGCCGCAGGGAGGAGGAGATGAGGACGGGTTCGCCAGAGGAGCCTGGGACTGGAGCATGCTCTGGAAGAGGGTCCCGCTCACCGACAGAGAAAAAGCACACAGAAAGACTAAGACTGAGCCATATAGGTACTAACCAGACTGCATTAGCGTTACTGCAGAGTGAGGCCTAGTTTTCTTACATTTAGGGCGGGGAATTGAAAACGCAATATTTATTATCTCTGCAACTTTAGTCACGATATTTTCACAAAGCATCAGAATGTCCTAAAATGTGTCTGTAAATGTCTTGGTTGTGGTACAAGTATCGCACAAAACAAGAATGGACCATGAAATCGACATCAAATGGCAAGAAAGGTCATTTTATACCCTTGTTTGGGAGATTACACTATATGTCTATCTCCTTTCGAGTTATTTTTTAATACTTTTATTTACAGACGATATAATCAAACTAAGTATATAATACATTTCTTTAATTGTATTGATTTACTACTACAAAAACAAGCCTTCTTAAATCTTACTGTAAAATAAATGATAAAGAGTGATTGATTGTAATTTTATCAAAATGGTAAAAACATATTTTAAAAAGTGTGATTTTAAACAATAATACTCTTAATTCTTAGATAATAATATTCTAAAAGCCTTCAGCCAGCATAGGTTTACTTGGTATTTATGTGGTAACTCCCAATTTAGAATATAGAAGTATAGAAAAAATAGTTTGTTAGTTAGTTGCATCCCTACTTTGAAATTTGAAACTGGTGTAAATTGAATTTGGTCTGTTGCCCCACACATCCTGTAAGTGACGAGTTTCACTCATCTTTCATTCATCTCTCGCTGTCACTCTGTCACTAATACCTCACTTTTCTGCCTCTCTCGGTGATGTTAACGCTGCTGATTAATTTGCTTTTGCCTATGTGCCCGAACAGAAAGGGCTGGGCCAAATATTGACTCAAAGTTTTGCCTCTGCATTATTCTGTGCTGTGTTGCTTGCATGTGTTGAATTGGGCTTCTGCATGAACCCAGTGTAACTGTTCTGCTCTGTTTTGGATCTTCCTCCTTTTTAGATCAATCCAACCCTGGGTACTCTATTATCTTTGCATTGATGGAGAAAAGTTACAACTGTGTCCTAAGAAAGCTCAAATGCTACATAGAAAGTAACTTGGACTCCCACAAGTCTGTTCCTTAGTAACAAAATCAAGTTTTAAATTTAGTACCGTGACAACACTAGTTACATTTTCTTTTTAGACATATTGGAGTGTTCTGAGCAGATCAAATGCATTATTATATTCTGATGGAGATTCTGCCACATTTCTATGGAGATGCCTGGAATGTTCTACAGCATTAAACAAGTGGATCCCAACCTGGGGGTCTCAAACATGCAGGGGATTCCCAGAATGAACAGCAAAAATCACTCATATGATTGGAAATACTGTGAAAATAGTGTTATAAACACCATATATACTTGATACCACAGTGATAAATAAAGAGGCCTATTTTAGAGAATAGACTGAGTTTTTCAGCACAAAATAACAATACTTTATTTATTACGGTAATTATTATTGTCTCAAAATGGTTCTGATAAAGCTCAAGATCTAATAACACATCTTACAATGCAACTAATTATTATATTTTTTTTTTAAAAGAAGAAACATTTTACTCAACATGCAATATATACTGTTTGTTCAGTGTAAATGACACATTGTAATTGCTCATGTGTCATTTTCCCCAGCCCTATCTGTACAGAGAAGATGGTTTATTAGGAAATGTTAAAGTTGTATTGGTTTTCTCGTCGCAGGTCTCCAGCAATGGCCGGAGGTTTGTTTGCCATTGAGAGAGATTTCTTCTTTGAGCTGGGTTTATATGACCCTGGATTACAGATCTGGGGAGGAGAGAACTTTGAGATCTCCTACAAGGTAAACACAGAATTCCTCACTTCAAGCAGCTCTAAATGTCAGTCTTATGTCATTGTATTTACTTGTTGGGGGCAGTGCGTTGGTGCCTTCAGCATCACATATCTGATTACCAATAGCTGCAATATGGGCCGCAAATGGTTAATGGTTATGCATGAGTAACATTTTTGATCATAAATACTTTACTTTTCCAGCAGAAGGTAACTTACTTCAAAAGTAACGCTGCACTTTTGACTGCTCCTCAAAACTGTGTCCAATCACAAGTTAAGAACCATGACTAAAGACTAAAGACTAAACCGAGGGTGAACCATGACTACGGTCACTAGTGTGAACGCGAGCGACCTCGGGCTGACCTGAACACTATGCAGTCTGCAGTGTGAGCAAAAGCACTTGGAATTTAACCTTAATTTAAAGAAAGCACTTTAATCACATAATGCTAGAATGAACACGCGCTGAGGAGCTGTCACATGCATCAGCATCTGACGAGTCTAATTACATCAACTTATATTGGCAAGACATTTCTGCCCCTGCTCAAATCTAGAGGCCTCTGGGCCGCTCCAGAGATCGCAGTGACATGTGAAACGACCTAGAACAGGACTGGAACAAAATAAGACGGGAGGACAAAACTAGGACTGATGTGGTTTAGTCAGATTCTTACCAGGATTAATGTAGAAGTAATCCAAAACTATTGTACGATGAAAGCCGTGCTACTCTGGGATTTAAACGGGACTGAACCAGTGTTAGGTTTCTTTTCATCTCTCTTTTGGACGCGGATCATAGTTGGCGTTTAGCCCTTGTTGAGTCCTTCATTTGTTCTAAATATTGTTTGGTCTGTTAGATCTGGCAGTGCGGAGGCCAGCTGCTGTTCGTGCCGTGCTCCAGAGTGGGACACATCTACAGACTCCAGGGCTGGCAGGGAAATCCTCCTCCAGCTCACGTGGGCTCTTCACCAACGCTCAAGGTCAGGCCCGTCATAATAATCACTATATCCACTCATTGTTCAACAAATAACTGATGGAACCATATTCATCATGTGTTCAGTTACTCTGCTCTAACGGGAATACTTTTTCTGAATATTTGAGCTGTCATCTAAAACTCGTTATATGAACTATTCTGCTATTTTTTTATATCTGTGTTTATTATCATTATTGTTTTAGCGGGATAGTTTCGGTAGCAAATGATCAACCTTTTAAAACTTGTTATTGTGACAGAGCTACTCAGACATTAACACAGGATTATCAAAAAGTCAAATTATTGTAAGATTCAATAGATTACTCTGGCCTGATGCAAACCCTGACAATGGGATGTTGGTGTATTAAGTAGTGTTACTTCTGGGATGTGTATGATATCTTGCGCTTTAATCAAAATTGGGGATGAGAAGAGTATTTGATGATTTATTATTATACTATTTAGGTCACAATACAATCAATTATAACCATAACAATCGTAGCCAGTGTCGGCGTGCTCGTTTATGAAAGAAGGGGCAAGAATCAGAAAGTTAAAATCAATCAGATGTTTAATCCCTGCCATTTACAAGACTAATACAGATAAACAGAGCGCTTACCTAAAATGTCTCTATCGAATGTGTGGCGACTTACACGGGCGTGGTCCGGACGCGCCGAAATCCCTGCTCCGCGTTATATTTATAACATTCAGATATTAGGCGGAATATGACGGTTGACGCCTCTTTCTAGTATTCTTCCATGAGCTCTTTCGCACGTCTGTGGCCTTGAAGTCTGCAGCTGTTCCGGGAAGGTGTCCGTCCTTATCAGAGAATGTCTCAAAAGAAGCTGTGAGTGTCTCAAATGGGACAATGGACTATGTGTTGTGCGTATAAGGAGTTAACCCAAGTGTAACACAGTCTAAAATGAATATAGTTGGTTACACTTTTAATACATTTTCGTAAAACAGTTTCGTAAAACGGTTTTGTAAAATGAATATAGTTGATTATACAATATAGTAATGGTTCACATATTTAGATTCCCCTTCAGCAGCAACTATGAGTAATTGCAGTTCAATATACTCATACTGCACATGAAGTACTTATTTATCCGGCTGTTTATGCGACAATTTCATAACTTTTTTAATCATAAAGTTTGATTTCATAAAGCTGATGAAGAATGGTGATCGTGCCAACAAATCAAATCTTCTCACAATAATCATAACACTAACATTTGATATTCTGACTATCACAAGTATTAGTAAAAGTAATTGTGGCACTACATGACATTGATTTGAATGTCTTTCATATCTCGCTCAAATAAGACGTCTCTACTGTAACAGGAGGGACTTATGGCTTTGTTTTCACTTTATAGAATTACGTGCGCGTGGTGGAGGTTTGGTGGGACGACTACAAAGACTATTTCTACGCCAGTCGCCCTGAAACGCTCACTCTGGCCTACGGAGACATCAGTGACCTCAAACGCTTCAGGTACTTTTTTGAAATTAAAATTCTGGCATTGCATTTTGTTCATGAGTCCCAAGTTAAAGCTGGGGAGCCTCATTTTCAAACGGTGAAATAAGGACGTTGTTTTTTATTAAACTCTCTAATTCATGCCAAGCTCTCACAAATCCTTTGGCACATCACTAGTTTTTACATTCATTTATTTTGTTCACTTGCACAGCTTTGGATCAGCTTTTTCAGACACAAAAGTGAAGCAGGTTATATCTCTAACAGCCTCAGCTCATCCCAAAGTGTCTTATAGTGACGCACAGGGCTCTTTCTTACAAGTTTCCAAAGATAATATGTTTTTCACAAAGTTCTGCTTTTAAAAAACACTTTCTGGAGTGGAAACAGAATTTACTGAGGTTGAGAAAATAAAATGTCAAAGTGCTCACTGTTGCCAGGGAAATGCTAAACGTTGGAGAAACTGTGGCAGCAGGAGGCATCTGTCCTGTTGCTCAAAAAGTGTTGGACTCAGATTAACAAGCCACTAGAGAGTGTTTTTGACGTTATCATCCCACTCAATTTCAAAACTATGTATCTGGGCCTCAAAACCTCTGCCATGGACATAATAAATGGATACCTCTGGAACATAAATCTGGCAGCTAGGAAGAAGGTCATCACAAAAACATGGATGACACAAACTGATCTGTTGGATGCAGTGACAGAGTGAATCCACTGGTCCATATTCACCTGCCGACTGTGAAACGAATATCTGAGTGCATGTAAAGGTTGAACTGAAGGGGTCCCAGGATTGACCCTTGGGGCACTCCACAGGTCAGGGGCATGTGGTCTGAGACACAGTTACCAAGTACTTCCTGTCTTCCAGATAGGACCTTAACCAGTTTAGGGCAGTGCCAGTGATGCCCACCCAGTCCTCTAGTCTCTGTAAGAGGATCCCATGATCGACAGTGTCAAAAGCAGCACTCAGATCTAACAGAATTAAGACTGAGGCTTTGCCCGTGTCAGTGTTCAGGCGGATGTCTGACAAGAGCAGTCTCAGTGCTGTGATGAGGTTTAAAACCTGTCTGAAAAACATGAAATTAGATGTTTATTAAGAGGAAATCTGTGAGCTGTTGCTAAACAACCTTTTCAAGGACTTTGACCCAAAATGGCAGATTAAAGATGTAGCAATATGTCGCACTTCCAAATGTATTATCCAGACTGGCAGTATTTCATGCCCTCTCTCATTGATTATAAAGAGGATTGATAAATCGCTGAAATAAACAAATCTGACAACCTATACTAAATGTAAAAAAAAAACTAAATCAAGGCTAAATGTAAATGAAAAAAAACTCAAAGGGAGACGACATGTATCTAACTGTGTGCAGAATTATAGCCTGACAATTTGTGTTTTTGTTTGTTTTCCTTTCAGGGAGGAGCACAGGTGCAAGAGCTTCACATGGTTCATGGAAGAAATCGCGTACGACATCCCTCTGCATTATCCCCTGCCTCCGAAGAACGTGGAGTGGGGCGAGGTCGGCGCAATGACACTGTTCACGGACTCATTTGCTCACCTAATGAAATCGTTTTTGTTGCACTTTGACGAACTATATTGCTCCACAAATGAAATTACTTGAACACAGCAGCTCACAAATTGTAATATTCGAAGTTATTAATAAGTTCATCTTAACAAAAATACAAATAGAATGGTAAATCAAACTGAAAAAACGGGACAAATATTTAGATTTGTATACTAGGTACAAGTAAATTAAATATAAAATTGATCTAAATTTATCCAATTTTGTGGCAGCTCCGTGGCTTTGAGACGAGTTACTGCATCGACAGTATGGGCCACAATAACGGAGGAAACGTGGAGATCGGACCGTGCCACAGAATGGGAGGGAACCAGGTAAATAAAGCTGATTTGCCAAATACAGAACTATATACAAGTCAGGACGTTTAACTCAAACACGTTAAACTTTCAATCTGCCCCAAACCTTAAAGAAAAGAACTTCTACTTTTCAATCCAGTTCAATAATGTTGTGGAGTAGAGTGTGCAGATACCTGCTTTCAGATGTAATGAAGTAAAAGTACTGTAAAATGTACTCGAGTAAAGTGCAGATAATTTAGTATAAGAAGCCCATTTATGAATGAAAAAGCACAGATGATGGCTTATGTTATTTTATTTTCTATTTATTCTTATGTTAAATGTTTTTATTTACTGTTTTATTCTGATGTTTAATGTTTTTTTTTCTCATTTTATTCTGATGTTTAATGTTTTATTTCCTGTTTTATTCTGAGGTTAAATATTTTATTCCGAGGTTTAATGTTTTCTTTCCAATTTTATTCTGATATTGATGTTTATTTCCTGTTTCCCCGCAGTTGTTCCGCATTAACGAGGCGAACCAGCTGATGCAGTACGACCAGTGTCTGACCCGAAGCGCCGACAACTCGGCCGTCATCATCACTCACTGCGACCAGAACCAGCACAACGAGTGGAAGTACTTCAAGGTCAGACAACGGGAGTTCTATTTTTGTCGTTTCATTATCTGGTTTTTGTCAAACTTTCACATAAAACCACCTCCTGAAAAGAGTTCTCCAAGTGCTCTTTTTTACCTAAAACTAACCTAAACCATGAAGTACTGTGGATTAGGACTGAGCTAATCCATTAAATGATTGTTTTAGTCCACATTGTATTGTTTTAAACTTTATTTCGGACAATTGCCTGGTCCGTAGAGAGTAAAAGACAATAGAAAATAGAGACAATCATGCTTCCCTGTAGAGACTGGAGATACCACAATATCAAATCTAAGTGTTGCAAACATTTATTTTGTAGTATTCACAATTACTGAGACCAAACAACTGTGAATTATTTTATTTTCTTTCATTCCCATTGTCTAACATTCTGCAAGTTTGCGACAAGTTTCTGACTGAAACATCAATATTAACTGAACTATAGGTTTAATTAAAAAGACAGAATTTTCCTATACAAATTGTCACGAGTATACATATTATTATATTTTATGTGATTTTGATCGCAGTCTGCCAATGCTGAATATGCTTGTGAAGCACTGCTCTCCTGCGCTTGTGGGCTGCAAACACAGCACCCACAGGCGCTCTTCCTCGTCTCTGGTGACTTTAACCACGCTTCTCCCTCTTCTGTTCTACCAACATACACCCAGTATGTTACCTGCCCCACCAGAGACAATAGAACATTGGACTTGTTTTTTGCCAACACCAAGGAGGCTTATTTCTCCTCCCCCCTCCCTCCCCTGGGCAGCTCGGACCACAAACCTTGTACATCTGAGACCTGTGTATGAAGCCATCGTGCACAGGCAGCCTGTGGTGTCCCGTGAGGTGAGGATGTGGTCTGCTGAGAGTGAGGAGGCTCTGAGGGACTGCTTCAGCACCACTGTCTGGACTGAGCTTTATGACCCACATGGGGAGGACATCAACACCATCACAGAGTGCATCACGGACTACATCAACTTCTGTTTTGAGAACATTGTTCCCTCCCGGACGGTGCAGTGTTTTCCAAACAACAAGCCATGGATTAACCGTGAACTGAAGGCTCTGCTGAAGGAGAAGAAGAGAGCCTTCAGGTCAGGGAACAAGGAGGAGCTGAGGACTGTGCAGAAGGAGCTGAGGAGGAAGATCAGGCAGGCTGAGGCCGGCTACAAGAGGAGGATGGAGGAGCAGCTGCAGCAGAAGAACATTCAGGGAGTGTGGAGGAGCCTGAAAACCATCTCGGGCTTCAAAATCCCCCCTGCCCAGACAGAGGGGGATCTACAGTGGGTGAATGATTTAAATGCTCACTTCTTGAGGTTTGATCAGTCACCCGCCCCTCCCCCTGCACAGCTGCATGCTCCCTCTTCCACAGCTGGACAATGCCCTGCATCCGTTCCTCTTCATTTCTCCGCCCCGGACCATCAGCTCCCCACTTCGCCTGGACTCACCCATCCCCCCAGCACACAGTCCCCCTGCCAACCACTGACTGTCACAGCAGCACAGGTGAGGAGTGAGCTGAAGAGGATTAAAGTGAGGAAGGCAGCAGGACCTGATGGCATCAGCCCCAGGCTCCTTAAGTCCTGCGCAGATGAACTGTGTGGAGTTATGGAGCATGTCTTCAACATGAGCCTGAAGCTGAGGGTGGTACCACAGGTCTGGAAGACCTCCTGTCTGGTACCTGTGCCCAAGACACCGCGCGCCAAAGACCTCAACAGCTTCAGGCCAGTGGCTCTCACGTCCCACCTGATGAAGACACTGGAGCGGCTGGTCCTGGACCACCTCCGCTCCACCGTGAGCTCAGCCATGGACCCGCTGCAGTTTGCATATCGGTCTGGCATCGGAGTGGAGGACGCCGTCATCTCCCTGCTGCACCGCTCTCTCTCTCACCTGGAAAAGCCTGGCAGCTCTGTGAGGATTCTGTTCTTCGATCTCTCCAGCGCCTTCAACACCATCCAGCCGCTGCTCCTGAGGGACAAGCTGGAGACGGCTGGTGTGGAGTATGACCTGGCAGAGTGGATCCTGGACTACCTCACAGACCGACCCCAGTTTGTGAGAGCCCGGAACTGTGTGTCTGACACTCGGGCCTGCAGTGTGGGGGCGCCCCAGGGGACAGAAAAGGGGTCAATGTCACGGTTATGTTTAGATCAACGAGCAAATTAATTTTGAATTAATTAATTAATTAATTAATTAATTTAGATATCTGATTATAGAGTTGTTAAAATCACTGATTATCCGGCTGGTGCCCCATTCTTCTCTTAAAAATATGATTCAGACTTACCCACACTGTCATGTTTAAATTCTTGAACAATTCTTTAATCAATATCAACCTTGAATGCCCTGCCTCCTTCACAAGTGGGTGGACATTCATAACCTTACAGTACTTGTACTAGTATTCTTTCTGCCAGTGAGTCCACATACTAGAAAAGTATTGCACTGAACTTTGTGCCGTATTACAATCTTTATGAAACTATAACCCATTTGTCCACTCAAAATAAAACTTCTGGAAATGGTACTGTTAGGTTCTAATATGCTGAGAATAACAAGATTCCGTCTTTAAAATGAAATGTGTGTGTGTGTGTGTGTGTGTGTGTGTGTGTGCGTGTGTGTGTGCGTGTGTGTGTGCGTGCGTGCGTGCGTGTGTCCAGTATGCAATAACAATGAAAGGTATATTAATGCATTACAATATTAATTGCTTATTAATTACTACAGTACAAAAAGTTTGAAAAATGTCGTCATCTGGACAATGTTTTTACACTTTTTCTACTGTAGATCACGAATGAGAGAATACACCGACAAACCTCTGGAAATATTTGGAATTCAGTTAACTTTATATCCTTAAAGCAAAAGTATTGGGTTGTTTCCATTTTATAGTTTTGCTGAAAGATATTTATTCTGTTTTGCTTGCAACTTGTTGATAATAGTTTGCATTTTTGGTTTTGTTAGACATTTTCACATGAACCAGCAAGTGTATTTGGGATGAAATAGATTTTACAATTTGGAATTAGCTTTTTTGCACCAGATGTCGCCAAAAACCCTACATTGCACTTGTAAAAATGAATCTCAAAATTCCTAACATTTGTTCTTGTTTCCTTTCTCAGGATATGCACCGGGTTACTCACATACCAACAGGTAAACAACCACTTAAATACACATCCTGTTAGACGTGATTGTGTTTGATTGAGCCTGTAAAATTCCAGAACAGAGGCTAAATGACGACGACCATAACACATTTTGAGTTTTGCCAAAAGTGTGTGGTAAAGTGTGTAATCATCTGCTGACTTTTAGAGCTAAATGTCTGTTTTATATTGTTATTATGATAGATTACTTGTTTAGAATGCAAAAGTCACGTGATAAAAAGATCTACTCAAATTGACCAGATGAAGCCGTTTGAGGATCACATTTATGGACTAAAGAGTGTTTTCATCAAATACACTAACAGCTCATTTTCAGTCACAAAACGTCTTTTCTCGGCTCATGGCATGTTTTGGAACCTGTGTAGACTAGCTAACGATTATTCAATTACTAATTTAGTTGACGGTTATTTCAATAATCAATTTAGTTGCAATTAATCGACTAACTTGTTGCAGCCCTAGCAGTTTCCAAATAAGACTGTATTGGATTGAAATATATCTGTTGATAAAATGAAAAACTATTGTGAGCTGAACAAGTATTTGTGCAGTTAAGTGTAAAAATCTGGATCCGTTTCTATCATAATCTCCAACTAAATCATCAAATAATGTGAAATACACTTGTAAATTAGATTTTCCTTTGCCCAAACCACATTGATATTTCTTAGTTTGTTATATTCTGAGGTTAATCACCATTAACGTTTGTCTTTATCTGATTCATTCATTCATTTGACGTCATCCCCAAAACTCTACTGTATCTATTATTATATCTGTCCATAATATATATATATATATATATATATATATATATATATATATATATATATATATATATATATATATATATATATATATATATATATATATATATATATTTATATATATATATATATATATATATATATATATATATATATATATATATATATATATATATATATATATTTATATATATAATATATATATATTTATATATATAATATATATATATTTATATATATAATATATATATATTTATATATATATTTTTATATATAATATATATATATATAATATATATAATATATATAAATATATATATATTATATATATAAATATATATATATATAATATATATATTTATATATATATTATATATATTATATATATATATATTATATATATTATATATATATATTTATATATATATATATTATATATATATTATATATATATATATATATATATTATATTATATAATATATATAATATATATATATATAAATATATATATATAATATATATAATATATATATATATATATATATTATATATATATATATATATTATATATATATTATATATATATTATATATATATATATTATATATATATATATTCATCCTGTTCATAGGAAAATGCCTGGACCGCTCGGACGTGCTCCACAAAGTCTTCATCTCGGACTGCGACAACGGCAAAACGACGCAGAAATGGGAGATGAACAACATCGTGGCCGTTTGAGGTCGTGAGCGGACGAACTTTGCACTAAAAACCACCGGTCGCCGTTTACGGAGCGATTTGGGTGGAAACGGACGAGGACGAAACACCACATCATGTTTACAGAGGCTCACGCCGCGCTCTAGACGGAGACTTTTGGAAACGACTTGGATGAAGTTTGAATCGACGGTTTCAAGGCGACGCTGAGAAGCTAGAGGTGAACAGGACGGCACTGGAATTATGTAGATTCTAAACTCCTAAACTTCACGAGGCTCGTTCCACTGGCCTAAACACTAGATCATAGTTTAACAACATGTTGGGGTTTCTGTTCGTTAAGAGTCCGAAATCAATATCGAACACAGCAGAATGATTCATAGCAATTTGAGTCATCTAAAAGGCATTAAATTAAGTTGAATCTAAACTTAAATAAGTCAAAACGCCTTACTTTGTGATTCTTGGTCTTCTAAATACTAAAACAGATTAAATTAGACATTTTTGGGGCTTTCTGTTTGCTAGAAATCAACCTTATATCAATAGTAAACCCAATGGACTGCTTTAAAGAGATTTCCTTCCGCTTTTGTTGTATTTAAATGCTGAAATCATGTTGAATCAAACCACGCACTGTCAAGATACTCAACTTTATTAGACTTGCTTCACACTGGAATTAAAACCTATTTATGTCTGTGTAATCCCTCATTCGTCCACGAGCTTTCCATTGTAGTAAAAAGATTCAGTTGTAGTCATCAAAAAAACCAGAGTCCAGATGACTACAACTGAATCTCTTTCTATAAAACTTAATTTATATTTTCAATTTAATTAGAGAAATGTGCAAAAACCAGCAGCTTTTGGGCGGTCTGTCTCTGCTTCAGTTGTACAAGATTGCACTGAAATAATTAAGTTACACAAGTGATCAAGAAGTCAAAATAAACAAAACTTTTACTAGTTCGGTTTATATTTATAATGTGTTTGAATGATTATTTAGATTTTGCAAGTGTGGGCCGGCCTGTGTCCACATCAGAAAAAATGGCAGCATTTTATTCACCTAAACAAACCACAATCTTCATTTATATCCACTGAAGTTAGTCACAGAGGTGTAAAGAATCATTTCCCAGTTTGAAAATAGACTTTGAGCGTCTTGAATTGTGCTAAATGAATGCTCTAATCATAAGCTTATTATTTTAATTTCAACACTTTCCTTCTTGTGTGGACACTTTGAGTTACTGTATACGATGCGTTTTTTTTATACTTTTCACTCCATTCTCGTTACTTCTGCTTTGAGAAAGTCAATGGCACATGAGGAAAACAGATTCACTCGGCTTGAGAAATGCGTCTTCATTTTAGGGTTTTTTTGGTCTGTAAATCAGAAACTGGAAAGTCGACCATTTAATCATCTCTGCTGCATCCAGTTTTCTGAACGACTACATCATAAGCATAACAATAAATCTATCATCACAGCATTCTGCAATGTAGCAGTGAGTGTCAGAGAGTCTTTGGTGAGAAATCACATAAAATGCTCCTCAACTTTCCTCCAACTGATATAACACTTTACTTTGCTTCTTTCAGCCTCATTTTTGTTCGTGGAGCTTTTGTTTTTGCTCAAATGATCTTTTTATAGGGCAAAAAGTGAAAAGTGAAAGCGCGCTCAAAATGTGATTCTTATCAGACTTTGTTGAGTTAAAAGATGATCTGAAATAATATGTAACCGGTAAAATCATCTGTTTTCTTTCGGGTCATGATCCCTTTCGATGACTCGCATCAGATGTTGAGGTTTGCGTGACATTTGAACAATCTTAAAGGTCCAGAAATCAGTAAATAATCAGATTTGACTTTGAACAAGAGGCGAGGACACTCCACTCTGGACATGTTGATAATCACAAAGCTCTGTTTCGCTGCAGAGAAACTTAATCTATGTCACTTTTGGACTGACAACATCTGCAGTTTCTTGATTTAACTCGTTTTATAGTCATAAACTCCTGCTTAACTTGACAGTTTTCTGCCGTAGTTCAGTAGCAGACCAATCAACTGTGACTTAAAACTGCCTGAAAACGTGACTAAGAACAGGCCACATTCAGAAGAGGATGTTTTTGTTTGTTTTTTGGGGGGAGAGAGATATTTTGAATGGCTTTGGTGATGAATGATGATGATGATGATGATGATGTATGTAACGTTTTCTACAAATGTAAATAGGTTTCTTTATTAAAAAAAATCATGCGTTTTGTGAAGGGGCTTGAATGATGTAAATATTAAGTTATAAGAGATTTAATTCTATGGGCTGAGACTGTGGGAGAAGAATAAAGAGACTGGTTTCTATTTGGGCTCCTGTATTTTCTGTTCAAATTGTCAAAAGTATCGATACCAACACAATAATCCATATTAAAGTATCAATACTGACAAAACACAATCACATAAACATAAAAGAAATGATGGACCATGGTCTTTATCAGAGCTAGCATAAAACCACATGGAAATATAAGAAATCTACTTTAGATTTGTGTTGAACATGACATTTTACGGTCTGAAAAAATGAAAATGTGTATCAAGAATTTTCCTTTGTAGCAAAATCCAGTTAATTGTAGTTTTGTGACTACATTATAATAGAAGCACAATCCAAATTGTATTAAGATTTGAGAAAATTCACAAACTTGCTTCAACATCAATATGTAGCAACAGTAAGAATACCAACTATGATTACAGGCATGCGTAAATAATTGTTATTTTTGAATTAAATAGGTTTGAATACAAAATTACAATATGGACAGAACAATAACCAGTGCAAATAGATTTTATATTGGTGTTACGTGGAAATTAAACATGCAGACACAGATTTGATGCAAAAATTAATAACATTGATATATAATTTTTGTAAACTTTTAACACTAGTAAGTAATAGCCATGTATAAAGATGCGTGTTGTATCATGAGGTACAACCATGGATGTATATAACACGCAGTACTTCTCTGTGTTACGTGTCTGAAAACTAGAGTGCAATTCTGTTAAAATGCTATTAAAACACAACCAAAGATCCAGCCAAACACATTTGGAATAATCAAATATATACATTAAAACACTGTTTCATTTTTATTTGCATGAAAGTGTGGAGCTGTTGGTCACAGAGGAAGAGGTCTTAAGTTCCTTCTCGTTGTTGCTCGGGCAGTTGCTGGTCTGAGTGGGTGGACCCTTCTTTAGGATCCTTGTCGTCTCCTCTGCATCACTCTCATCCTCCTCTTGGGCCTCTTCTCCAGGAGGACCGTCCATAGAGACAGGTCCATAGAGACAGGTCCATAGAGACAGGTCCATAGAGACAGGTCCATGATGAGGTCCTCGTCCTCTCACGCTGCAGTCACTTTGCCCAAGACAGAGATACTTCATTAAGAAAACCATCTCTTCTTGAGTTCTTGAGTTTCTTCTGTATAAACTCTTCTTTTTGGAGGAGCCAGGTTTTCTCTGTTTCCTTCAACTCATTCTTTTTGATCAATTTGTGGTCTTGTTGTTGTAGGCCATAAATTCCTGCAGCAGTTTGGAACTTTTAATAGTGTTCGTTTCTAAATATACTGTTATTTGTTAATAAAGG
>NW_027316097.1:5000-30000 GCF_026437365.1 Eucyclogobius newberryi
ACTCCTACTACTACTACTACTACTCCTACTACTACTACTCCTACTACTATTATTACTACTACTACTCCTACTACTATTATTACTACTACTACTACTCCTACTACTACTACTACTACTCCTACTACTACTACTACTACTACTACTACTCCTCCTACTGCTATTATTACTACTACTACTACTCCTACTACTACTACTACTACTACTCCCTGAATGTCTCGCGTGTGCATAAATGTTCAATGAGTCATACTACTTCTACTACTTCAAAGATAATTATCCAGTTTTCAAACTTTGATGAAATATTGATTGATTTGTCGGTCCTCCTCCTCCACAGTAAATCCCTTGTGGCCTTGTGGCCTTGTGGCCCACACCTGAACAAAGTTTGTCCCTGCGGTGTTCTCATCCTTTACTTTGAAAAACACGTAGTTAGCAGCTTGCATCAAAAGTCTAATTGTGTCACAGCGCTCAAGTGTGAAGTGCTTTAAGGTCTAGCCACTATTTCCTGTTTGATTTTAACGACTAAAAACGTCCAAGGAAACAGATTTGTAAAGCCGTGTACGACTATAAAAATGAAGTTTACTTTTGAATGGGCAAGACTATGTTTGTGTGCCGGACTTAGCCACTTGTTAAGCCACTTGTTTATTTAGTACTGTTGAATGAAACCCCAAAGCCCTAAAACAAGTAGCAAAAGCTTGTCTGTATAATGTGTAAGAAGGTACTGCGTTTATTTGAATGTTCTTGAATGTTATGAACGTTTGCATACATTATAACTTGTAATAATTTAGATTTGAAATGACCAGAGTTGATGCCGGATGCTGCAGATGTGACAATAATGTGTTTGTGGTGTAGGCAGAGCTGCTCAGGCATGAACAATCAAAATGTATTTCTCAATATGCTTTCATTTCTTTCCAACTTCCACCAATCCCGACCCACACATTACATTCACACGTTTGCAGAGAGGGAGAAGTGTCTTGCCAAAGGACACAGCGACAGTATGCGCGAGAAGTGACTGGAAATGAACCACCGACGCTCCGATTAAAAGCTGAGACGCTGATGACGAATACAGGGCAGAAACTGGTCCGGACAGTCAGAGCCAATGAAGTCGTCGGTCATCCATTTACCGACCAATCCCAGGCCGAGGTTTTAATGCGTCACACTGAGGTACGGAAGTAGCTCTTGGGCTACGTAATATCCGGTTAAGCATGTCGCGTTTTTTGCGTCACTTCTGGGTTTATGTGATTGGTTCTGTCTCTGCTCTAAACTCCGCCCTAGAAATTGAACCGCAGCGGTCGAGCCTCAGAACCTCAGGTTTTGTAAAGTCGTCTGTCACAACGTGTTGGGAACGGCTCGTCAGGCAATGAAACCGTAGCATAAGTACTACGTCTTATAAAAGTAGTAGTACATTGTGGTGGAGAAGGGGAACTAGGCTGTGATGCAGAATTGTCAAATTAGGACACATGATGTACAATTAACCTTTTCTAACCATATTATAGAATTGTTCCCTTGTCGAAAACACACCTGGAGCTGTGGTTAGCTTTATTCACGCTTGTCTGATGATCCTGATCAGGACTTGGTTTGAAATATCAGCCACATCCCAAACAAATACGTGTGGATCAAACATTTGGATATTTCACAGGCCCTTTCACAATCTGACATCAAATTCTAAAACTTGTATTACTTCCATTACTACTGCCGTTACTACTTCAATTACTACTGCCATTACTACTACCATTACTACTGCCATTACTACTGCCATTACTACTACCATTACTACTGCCATTACTACTACCATTACTACTACCATTACTACTGCCATTACTACTACCATTACTAAGGCCATTACTACTGCCATTACTACTTCCATTACTACTGCCATTACTACTAACATTACTACTGCCATTACTACTGCCGTTACTACTTCCATTACTACTTCCATTACTACTGCCATTACTACTACCATTACTACTGCCATTACTACTACCATTACTACTGCAATTACTACTGCCATTACTACTGCCATTACTACTGCCATTACTACTGCCATTACTGCTGCCATTACTACTACCATTACTACTGCCATTACTACTGCCATTACTACTACCATTACTACTGCCATTACTACTACCATTACTACTGCCATTACTACTACCATTACTACTGCAATTACTACTGCCATTACTACTGCCATTACTACTGCCATTACTACTGCCATTACTGCTGCCATTACTACTACCATTACTACTGCCATTACTACTGCCATTACTACTACCATTACTACTGCCATTACTACTGCCATTACTACTGCCATTACTACTACCATTACTACTGCCATTACTACTACCATTACTACTGCCATTACTACTCCCATTACTACTTCCATTACTACTGCCATTACTACTAACATTACTACTGCCATTACTACTGCCGTTACTACTTCCATTACTACTTCCATTACTACTGCAATTACTACTGCCATTACTACTGCCATTACTACTGCCATTACTACTGCCATTACTGCTGCCATTACTACTACCATTACTACTTCCATTACTACTACGATTACTACTGCCATTACTACTACCATTACTACTACCATTACTACTTCTACTACTTCCATTACTACTGCCATTACTACTACCATTACTACTACCATTACTACTGCCATTACTACTACCATTACAACTGCCATTACAACTGCCATTACTACTACAATTACTACTGCCATTACTACTACCATTACTACTACCATTACTACTGCCATTACTACTGCCATTACAACTGCCATTACAACTGCCATTACTACTACCATTACTACTGCCATTACTACTACCATTACTGCTACCATTACTACTGCCTTTACTACTACCATTACTACTGCCATTACTACTGCCATTACTACTGCCATTACTACTACCATTACTACTGCCATTACTACTACCATTACTACTGCCTTTACTACTACCATTACTACTGCCATTACTACTACTATTACTACTAGCATTACTACTGCCTTTACTACTGCCATTAATACTGCCATTACTACTACCATTGCTACTACCATTACTACTGACATTACTACTACCATTACTACTACCATTACTACTGCCATTACTACTACCATTACTACTACCATTAATACTGCCATTACTACTGCCATTACTACTACAATTACTACTGCCATTACTACTTCCATTACTACTGCCATTACTACTGCCATTACTACTACCATTACTACTACCATTACTACTACCATTACTACTGCCATTACTACTACCATTACTACTACCATTACTACTACCATTACTACTGCCATTACTACTACCATTACTACTACCATTACTACTGCCATTACTACTACCATTACTACTACCATTACTACTGCCATTACTACTACCATTACTACTGCCATTACTACTACCATTACTACTGCCATTACTACTACCATTACTACTGCCATTACTACTACCATTACTACTACCATTAATACTGCCATTACTACTGCCATTACTACTACAATTACTACTGCCATTACTACTTCCATTACTACTGCCATTACTACTGCCATTACTACTACCATTACTACTACCATTACTACTGCCATTACTACTACCATTACTACTACCATTACTACTGCCATTACTACTGCCATTACTACTACCATTACTACTACCATTACTACTACCATTACTACTGCCATTACTACTGCCATTACTACTGCCTTTACTACTGCCATTACTACTGCCATTACTACTACCATTACTACTACCATTACTACTGCCATTACTACTACCATTACTACTACCATTACTACTGCCATTACTACTAGCATTACTACTGCCATTACTACTGCCATTACTACTGCCATTACTACTACCATTACTACTACCATTACTACTGCCATTACTACTACCAGTACTACTGCCATTACTACTACCATTACTACTACCATTACTACTACCATTACTACTACCATTACTACTGCCATTACTACTACCATTACTACTGCCATTACTACTACCATTACTACTACCATTACTACTACCATTACTACTGCCATTACTACTGCCATTACTACTGCCTTTACTACTGCCATTACTACTGCCATTACTACTACCATTACTACTGCCATTACTACTACCATTACTACTAGCATTACTACTGCCATTACTACTGCCATTACTACTGCCATTACTACTGCCATTACTACTGCCATTACTACTACCATTACTACTGCCATTACTACTACCATTACTACTGCCATTACTACTACCATTACTACTACCATTACTACTGACTTTACTACTGCCATTACTAATACCATTACTACTAGCATTACTACTGCCATTACTACTGCCATTACTACTGCCATTACTACTGCCATTACTACTACCATTACTACTGCCATTACTACTACCATTACTACTGCCATTACTACTACCATTACTACTACCATTACTTCTGCCATTACTACTGCCATTACTACTACCATTACTACTGCCATTACTACTGCCATTAATACTGCCATTACTACTACCATTACTTCTGCCATTACTACTACCATTACTACTGACATTACTACTGCCATTACTACTACCATTACTACTAGCATTACTACTGCCATTACTACTGCCATTACTACTGCCATTACTACTGCCATTACTACTACCATTACTACTGCCATTACTACTACCATTACTACTGCCATTACTACTACCATTACTACTACCATTACTACTGCCATTACTACTGCCATTACTACTACCATTACTACTGCCATTACTACTGTTATTAATACTGCCATTACTACTGCCATTACTACTACCATTACTACTACCATTACTACTGCCATTAATACTGCCATTACTACTGCCATTACTACTACAATTACTACTGCCATTACTACTTCCATTACCACTACCATTACTACTTCCATTATTACTACCATTACTAGTGCCATTACTACTACCATTACTACTACCATTACTACAGCCATTACTACTACCATTACTACTGACATTACTACTGCCATTACTACTACCATTACTACTAGCATTACTACTGCCATTACTACTGCCATTACTACTGCCATTACTACTGCCATTACTACTACCATTACTACTGCCATTACTACTACCATTACTACTGCCATTACTACTACCATTACTACTACCATTACTACTGCCATTACTACTGCCATTACTACTACCATTACTACTGCCATTACTACTGCCATTAATACTGCCATTACTACTACCATTACTACTGCCATTACTACTACCATTACTACTGACATTACTACTGCCATTACTACTACCATTACTACTAGCATTACTACTGCCATTACTACTGCCATTACTACTGCCATTACTACTGCCATTACTACTACCATTACTACTGCCATTACTACTACCATTACTACTGCCATTACTACTACCATTACTACTACCATTACTACTGCCATTACTACTGCCATTACTACTACCATTACTACTGCCATTACTACTGCCATTAATACTGCCATTACTACTACCATTACTACTGCCATTACTACTACCATTACTACTACCATTACTACTGCCATTAATACTGCCATTACTACTGCCATTACTACTACAATTACTACTGCCATTACTACTACCATTACTACTGCCATTACTACTACCATTACCACTGCCATTACTACTACCATTACTACTACCATTATTACTGCCATTACTACTGCCATTACTACTGCCATTACTACTGCCATTACTACTGCCATTATTACTACCATTACTACTGCCATTACTACTGCCATTACTACTGCCATTACTACTACCATTACTACTGCCATTACTACTACCATTACTACTACCATTACTACTGCCATTACTACTACCATTACTACTGCCATTACTACTGCCATTACTACTGCCATTCCTACTGCCATTCCTACTGCCATTACTACTACCATTACTACTACCATTACTACTGCCATTACTACTACCATTACTACTACCATTACTACTGCCATTACTACTGCCATTACTACTACCATTACTATTACCATTACTACTGCCATTACTACTACCATTACTACTGCCATTACTACTGCCATTACTACTACCATTACTACTGCCATTACTACTACCATTACTACTACCATTACTACTGCCATTACTACTACCATTACTACTGCCATTACTACTGCCATTACTACTACCATTACTACTGCCATTACTACTGCCATTACTACTACCATTACTACTGCCATTACTACTACCATTACTACTACCATTACTACTGCCATTACTACTACCATTACTACTGCCATTACTACTGCCATTATTACTACCATTACTACTGCCATTACTACTACCATTACTACTACCATTACTACTGCCATTACTACTACCATTACTACTACCATTACTACTGCCATTACTACTACCATTACTACTGCCATTACTACTTCCATTACTACTGCCATTACTACTACCATTACTACTGCCATTACTACTGCCATTACTACTACCATTACTACTTCCATTACTACTACCATTACTACTGCCATTACTACTGCCATTACTACTACCATTACTACTGCCATTACTACTGCCATTACTACTACCATTACTACTGCCATTACTACTGCCATTACTACTGCCATTACTACTACCATTTCTGCTACCATTACTACTACCATTACTACTACCATTACTACTTCCATTACTGCTGCCATTACTACTACCATTACTACTGCCATTACTACTACCATTACTACTGCCATTACTACTCCCATTACTACTACCATTACTACTGCCATTACTACTACCATTACTACTACCATTACTACTACCATTACTACTGCCATTACTACTGCCATTACTACTGCCATTACTACTACCATTACTACTGCCATTACTACTACCATTACTACTACCATTACTACTGCCATTACTACTACCATTACTACTGCCATTACTACTGCCATTACTACTACCATTACTACTGCCATTACTACTGCCATTACTACTACCATTACTACTGCCATTACTACTGCCATTACTACTACCATTACTACTGCCATTACTACTACCATTTCTACTGCCATTACTACTACCATTACTACTACCATTACTACTGCCATTACTACTACCATTACTACTGCCATTACTACTTCCATTACTACTGCCATTACTACTACCATTACTACTACCATTACTACTGCCATTACTACTGCCATTACTACTACCATTACTACTGCCATTACTACTGCCATTACTACTACCATTACTACTGCCATTACTACTACCATTTCTACTGCCATTACTACTACCATTACTACTACCATTACTACTGCCATTACTACTACCATTACTACTGCCATTACTACTTCCATTACTACTGCCATTACTACTACCATTTCTACTGCCATTACTACTACCATTACTACTACCATTACTACTGCCATTACTACTACCATTACTACTGCCATTACTACTTCCATTACTACTGCCATTACTACTACCATTACTACTGCCATTACTACTGCCATTACTACTACCATTACTACTTCCATTACTACTACCATTACTACTACCATTACTACTGCCATTACTACTACCATTACTACTGCCATTACTACTGCCATTACTACTGCCATTACTACTACCATTACTACTGCCATTACTACTGCCATTAATACTGCCATTACTACTACCATTACTACTGCCATTACTACTACCATTACTACTACCATTACTACTGCCATTAATACTGCCATTACTACTGCCATTACTACTACAATTACTACTGCCATTACTACTACCATTACTACTACCATTACTACTGCCATTACTACTACCATTACCACTGCCATTACTACTACCATTACTACTACCATTATTACTGCCATTACTACTGCCATTACTACTGCCATTACTACTGCCATTACTACTGCCATTATTACTACCATTACTACTGCCATTACTACTGCCATTACTACTGCCATTACTACTACCATTACTACTGCCATTACTACTACCATTACTACTACCATTACTACTGCCATTACTACTACCATTACTACTGCCATTACTACTGCCATTACTACTGCCATTCCTACTGCCATTCCTACTGCCATTACTACTACCATTACTACTACCATTACTACTGCCATTACTACTACCATTACTACTACCATTACTACTGCCATTACTACTGCCATTACTACTACCATTACTATTACCATTACTACTGCCATTACTACTACCATTACTACTGCCATTACTACTGCCATTACTACTACCATTACTACTGCCATTACTACTACCATTACTACTACCATTACTACTGCCATTACTACTACCATTACTACTGCCATTACTACTGCCATTACTACTACCATTACTACTGCCATTACTACTGCCATTACTACTACCATTACTACTGCCATTACTACTACCATTACTACTACCATTACTACTGCCATTACTACTACCATTACTACTGCCATTACTACTGCCATTATTACTACCATTACTACTGCCATTACTACTACCATTACTACTACCATTACTACTGCCATTACTACTACCATTACTACTACCATTACTACTGCCATTACTACTACCATTACTACTGCCATTACTACTTCCATTACTACTGCCATTACTACTACCATTACTACTGCCATTACTACTGCCATTACTACTACCATTACTACTTCCATTACTACTACCATTACTACTGCCATTACTACTGCCATTACTACTACCATTACTACTGCCATTACTACTGCCATTACTACTACCATTACTACTGCCATTACTACTGCCATTACTACTGCCATTACTACTACCATTTCTGCTACCATTACTACTACCATTACTACTACCATTACTACTTCCATTACTGCTGCCATTACTACTACCATTACTACTGCCATTACTACTACCATTACTACTGCCATTACTACTCCCATTACTACTACCATTACTACTGCCATTACTACTACCATTACTACTACCATTACTACTACCATTACTACTGCCATTACTACTGCCATTACTACTGCCATTACTACTACCATTACTACTGCCATTACTACTACCATTACTACTACCATTACTACTGCCATTACTACTACCATTACTACTGCCATTACTACTGCCATTACTACTACCATTACTACTGCCATTACTACTGCCATTACTACTACCATTACTACTGCCATTACTACTGCCATTACTACTACCATTACTACTGCCATTACTACTACCATTTCTACTGCCATTACTACTACCATTACTACTACCATTACTACTGCCATTACTACTACCATTACTACTGCCATTACTACTTCCATTACTACTGCCATTACTACTACCATTACTACTACCATTACTACTGCCATTACTACTGCCATTACTACTACCATTACTACTGCCATTACTACTGCCATTACTACTACCATTACTACTGCCATTACTACTACCATTTCTACTGCCATTACTACTACCATTACTACTACCATTACTACTGCCATTACTACTACCATTACTACTGCCATTACTACTTCCATTACTACTGCCATTACTACTACCATTACTACTGCCATTACTACTGCCATTACTACTACCATTACTACTTCCATTACTACTACCATTACTACTACCATTACTACTGCCATTACTACTACCATTACTACTGCCATTACTACTGCCATTACTACTACCATTACTACTGCCATTACTACTGCCAGTACTACTGCCATTACTACTACCATTTCTGCTACCATTACTACTACCATTACTACTACCATTACTACTTCCATTACTGCTGCCATTACTACTACCATTACTACTGCCATTACTACTACCATTACTACTGCCATTACTACTCCCATTACTACTACCATTACTACTGCCATTACTACTACCATTACTACTACCATTACTACTACCATTACTACTACCATTACTACTGCCATTACTACTGCCATTACTACTGCCATTACTACTACCATTACTACTACCATTACTACTACCATTACTACTGCCATTACTACTACCATTACTACTACCATTACTACTACCATTACTACTTTCATTACTACTGCCGTTACTACTGCCATTACTACTACCATTACTACTGCCATTACTACTACCATTACTACTACCATTACTACTGCCATTACTACTACCATTACTACTGCCATTACTACTACCATTACTACTGCCATTACTACTGCCAGTACTACTGCCATTACTACTACCATTTCTGCTACCATTACTACTACCATTACTACTACCATTACTACTTCCATTACTGCTGCCATTACTACTACCATTACTACTGCCATTACTACTACCATTACTACTGCCATTACTACTCCCATTACTACTACCATTACTACTGCCATTACTACTACCATTACTACTACCATTACTACTACCATTACTACTACCATTACTACTGCCATTACTACTGCCATTACTACTGCCATTACTACTACCATTACTACTGCCATTACTACTACCATTACTACTACCATTACTACTGCCATTACAACTACCATTACTACTACCATTACTACTACCATTACTACTTTCATTACTACTGCCGTTACTACTGCCATTACTACTACCATTACTACTGCCATTACTACTACCATTACTACTACCATTACTACTGCCATTACTACTACCATTACTACTGCCATTACTACTACCATTACTACTACCATTACTACTACCATTACTACTACCATTACTACTGCCATTACTACTGCCATTACTACTGCCATTACTACTACCATTACTACTACCATTACTACTACCATTACTACTACCATTACTACTGCCATTACTACTACCATTACTACTGCCATTACTACTACCATTACTACTGCCATTACTACTACCATTACTACTGCCATTACTACTACCATTACTACTGCCATCACTGCTAACCCCTGCACACTCTTTACCCCTGACAGAACTCTGAACCTCTGCTCCTCTCACCTGCCGCCCGCCCCTGTCTGCTGTGTTGTGCTCTGGCCGTTCTCACAGGGACTTTTCAGAATGTGGTTTGTTGTAACAGATTTCGGTTGGATTTCCTTGGTCTCTCTGTGTGGTCCGGCTCGGCCCTGTCTGTCAGGTGCAGACTCCCAAACCAAAGATCACATTCCCAAGAAAAATGTAGCAGGTCGTGGGACGTTTTTTTAACCACAGTGATGATTTTAACAGGGACATGGGTGAAAGGGATTGTGGGTAAAGATGACGTGACGCTGGTGGAGGTACAGTATGGCTTAGTCTACAGAATATGAGCGCTAGTCCTGGTTAGATTAAGATCATATAGTTTAGCGTGTTCTTTAATGACGTCTACTCTATTAAGAACATGAAAACATAGAATAATTAGGCAGGAAATGGACAAATGTGGAGCCGTGACACGTTTAGCTAACTCTGCCAGTCATTTCTGTGAGTTCACGCGCTCTTGAGGAGTCGTTCTGTTAGTCCAGTGGTTTACTCCAATCCCATAGCATTATGCAGGTGGGACTGGAACCAATCACAGAGCAGCATTGTGGTTTGGGCGGAAGTCGAAACAAACCGAACCACAACAAACAAACGTACTTACTATTTTAGAAGAAATACAGACGATTTTATTGTTTGGAGAACGTGCGCACAATGTGCTTTTCTGAACAGTCATGTGACTCTGGAGTGAGCCAGGCTAACATTTAGCTTTAATCAATACAAAGTGTGCATACATTTAGAATAAAATTCATCAGGTGGCGATCCAGGAAGTGCTCCTCTGTGTTTCTGAAGTCACTACATCAAATTCATTCAGATCATTTTAAAGCTCCAGCATTAAAATCAACTTTGAAATGAACAGCCTCATTTCACCTACGTTTGCTCCTCAGTGTTAAAGCACAAAGCCCATTATCATTATCCCAATTAGCCAACCACATCGCTAATGACGGAAATGTATTAGCTTGTTGTTTGGATTAGAACTGCTATCTCTTATTTCACATCGTAGTTGTGGGAAATTCTTGTCCAGTTTTCTACATCATTAGACACTAGCAAATGTGTTTATGTATAAAAATACTCCTTCTATCAACTAACATATCATTATCCCAATTAGCCAACCGCAGCGCTAATCACAGCAGTTTACGAGCCTGTTCCCACCAGCAAAGTGCTGCACGCTGTAGCTGAGAGGGCATTTTCAATTCTTGCCTCCTCTTCCATTTTCTCCAGTATAAATTCATAAAAGTGATAATAGCGTGGGAACAATGTTGCACAGGTTCAAGGTTTTATTCTGAAGGCAGTAAATTCAGTTCCTCTCGTTAAATGTCTAATTACTTCTTGTCTAAATGAACTATAAAGTGAATGTTCAGCCAGAGATACAGCAGGAACGCCCACTGCCTCCGGGGGAACGCCCACTGCCTCCGAGGGAACGCCCACTGCCTCCGAGGGAACGCCCACTGCCTCCGAGGGACCGTCCACTGCCTCCAAGGGAACGCCCACTGCCTCCGAGGGAACGCCCACTGCCTCCGAGGGAACGCCCACTGCCTCCGGGGGAACGCCCACTGCCTCCGGGGGAACGCCCACTGCCTCCGAGGGACCGTCCACTGCCTCCAAGGGACCGTCCACTGCCTCCGGGGGAACGCCCACTGCCTCCGGGGGAACGCCCACTGCCTCCGGGGGAACGCCCACTGCCTCCGAGGGACCGTCCACTGCCTCCAAGGGACCGTCCACTGCCTCCGGGGGAACGCCCACTGCCTCCGGGGGAACGCCCACTGCCTCCGAGGGAACGCCCACTGCCTCCGGGGGAACGCCCACTGCCTCCGGGGGAACGCCCACTGCCTCCGGGGGACCGCCCACTGCCTCCGAGGGACCGCCCACTGCCTCCGAGGGAACGCCCACTGCCTCCGAGGGACCGCCCACTGCCTCCGAGGGAACGCCCACTGACGGACCTCGTGGATGAAGCGATCCATTCATTTCAATGCAGAAGTGCTGCTCTGTGTCCCACTGTGCCACCGCTACAACACCAAACACAGACTTTAGGGCTTTTATTGAACCAAATACACACAGACAAGAAGAATGTACAAATATCCTAACATGCTAAATGCTACTACGACGCTGTATTTTAACATCTACAGAACAATCAAACTTTTCTGGGGTAAAACGTCATGTCAACAACCTCCATTAATAAAGAACAGAATAATTAAAGTCAGTGTGTGGATGAAGTATGAGGGTTTAACAATAGTTCAATCTTCCACGTGATGATGCCACGTTAACAGAAACAGACCGTTTGACATGTAACACTGTCATTACTCTGATGAATATGAAGGTGATATGATGTGATATTATGATGATATGATATGATAAGATTTGATATGATATTATGATGATATGATATGATAAGATTTGATATGATATTATGATGATATGAAGGTGATCTCTGGTCGCTGTGGTCAGGCTTCGTTTGTGTCGTGAGCGTTCAGCTTTGGACGGTCTGTTCGCTGATTGGCTCTCAATTAAATCGAAGGCGTACTATTGGTCCACTGCGATGGCGTTTGCGTCGAGAGTCTTGAGCGGTGATCAGCTGATCTCATGGAAAAAATGTATAAACAATTCCTCTAATAAGTTGAATTGTGCGACCTGCCCTGATGGAGAAAGCAGATAAGACCCTAAGTACGGCTGCATGTAAAACTTGCACACCACACATTGGGACAATAACAGGACTAAAGTGGAAATCAAACCAGAACAAAACACATCCTAAATGAAAAGCCGGATTTTAACGCACATTTAGTAGACAATACAACCAATGATGCCATGTCACTGTGCAACTGTTGCTAAGTATTGAAATGTTGTGTTGATACGTTTGAGGGCGGAGCTGCCTCGGTGTGAGAGCTACATGGGTGTCCACAGTAGTCAAACACTTAACTGCAGTGACCTCACCTAGAAAGTACATGAAGTCATCTCCCTATGGGCAGAAAACATACCATCTTAAAAATAAAATGAAAAACGAGTACATTTCGACATGAGGTTTATGTACAGAGGATGGGAGGAGCCGCTTTTCTTTTCATGTCGTTTCAAAGCGTTGTTGCCAGTATTTTAGGATTTAAAATTTATGGCTGGGTGTAGTAGAGTCGTGTTAGAATTACTTTTATGTAATGTACTCTGAGTGCCAATGTGACTATTAGACTTCTAAAAGACATCGTCGACTCTGTGGTTCAAATCCAGGTGCGATCAGTGAATACTGTCTTTTTGTCCTTGGGCAAGCCACTACTATGTGGTGTCGGAGTGAAGGAGTGAAGGATCTTTGATACTTTTTGTGCCTGTTTTGTTTAACCCGACACAGAGAAAAACATGTCAACTCTGCACAGAAAGGTCCCGTTCAATCTGAGCGACCTCTTTCTGTGAGCTGAGGACAACTTGTGCTACTGATGATATTACTACTACTACTACTTCTCAGAACGAAGTCGGTGTAATACCTCATTTGTCCAGGAGTGATCCAGTGTAGAAAAAGCTTCAGTTGTGTGAAAACTTCTGACTCAGGAGGAAGAAATGGCCGTAGATTTTAGTTTTTTGTTTAATGAGATATTTTAATTAGGCCTGGGCAACGATTAAAATTTGTAATCGTGATTAATCGCATTATTTCCCTGATTAATCACGATTAATCGCATTTTTACATGCAAAATTCTAAATGAATTCAAAAGAAGTGTATCAGCATTTTATTCAGTAGCAGTTAAATAAAATATTGAGTTTTCACTTGCCACAAAATCCTGAGCCACACTCATTAAAGATGAACAGGCCACTTCAGAGGTAACGTCAGAAACATTGTAATCTCATTAAACATTAGACACTCAAAACACATTTTAGGAGCAGCAGAACCAGTCTAGTACCAATTGTCCCTAAACCAGAAAACACTTCAGTACAGTTTGTAAATTCTTAGAACTTGACACTAAAGCGCCATAACATTAGTTGTGCAATGCAGACGACTCGACTCCACTGAGCATGTGCAGGACGACTCGACTCCACTGAGCATGTGCAGACGACTCGACTCCACTGAGCATGTGCAGGACGACTCGACTCCACTGAGCATGTGCAGACGACTCGACTCCACTGAGCATGTGCAGGACGACTCGACTCCACTGAGCATGTGCAGACGACTCGACTCCACTGAGCATGTGCAGGACGACTCGACTCCACTGAGCATGTGCAGACGACTCGACTCCACTGAGCATGTGCAGACGACTCGACTCCACTGAGCATGTGCAGGACGACTCGACTCCACTGAGCATGTGCAGACGACTCGACTCCACTGAGCATGTGCAGGACGACTCGACTCCACTGAGCATGTGCAGGACGACTCGACTCCACTGAGCATGTGCAGGACGACTCGGACACACGTCTGCTGCTGAGTGTATTTTACGGACATGAGTCCGTAGATATAAATAAAAGAAAGATAGAGAGTAATATGTCCTTGCTCTAATGTAGTGGTGGTTGTAGTTATGTTGTAGTAAAAGATTTAAATGTGGTCGTCTGGACACAGTTTTGGACTCTCAATCTGTCTCTCCCGTGGAGAAGAAGCCATCGCGCTGCTTTTCCAGCATTCTTCCAGATCTTTAGTACCACTACGTGGATGACACATTTGTGACGCTCCAAAAACATTCTCAGAACACGTCAATGCGGTGGACCTGAATATCAGAGCGTCTCTCTTTTCACTCTCACTTTCTCTCTCGCTCTTTTTGTTTTTTACACTTTAGCGTTAAACACATACTTTGAAGACGTACTACTACAGTAGGTGGCAGTACATAAAATGAAGATGCACGGCATTCTGTAATCCTGAATTTGCATGCCTTCTGTGTTGATACAGCCTTTTTGAAGTGACTTGTTGTTGTTGTGTTACTTTTAATAGCGATTGGCAGCCGACTGAAAAGGTGCATTCACCGCTACCTACTTAGTATGTGTACTTCCAAGTATGTGTTTTACACAGCAGCATTTTGAAGCCATGAGGCATCAGCCCTGGACATTCTGATGCTAATCACATATCCATAAGTGATGGGGGAGTTGCAGTCAGGTGAAAATAGGCCCATTTAATTTCCATGGTCCATTTCCATGGGCCATTTCAGGGCTGTTGGGATAAACAAAGACTATTGGTTTCAGGTGAAACAGTGTCAACAGAAACAGGACAGGCCATTATCTGGAGGCTCCGCCCGCTGGGCAGGTGAAATGTTTTGTCTTTCTAAAACCAGATGACAACTGAAGCTTTTTCTACAATATAACTACTACTCAGAACTCTGCTGCAAACCACATTCAAATGTCACATTTCAGACTCACCATTGCTCTTGCTTTGGTGTGCCATCTGCACACCAAACTTCACAAACTTGTACAAGCGTTATTTCTTAAAGTTTTAACTACTAAATTATGAAACAAAAAGCTCATTTCACTAAGGTCATGTTTAAAAAGAATCATTCATGAAAACATGATGAAAACCTCCATTGTTAGATTTACAGGTGAGTTTATGGTTCTGTTGTGACAAAACGTCCCACTCGTCCTCACCCAAGGGCAGCCTGGGAACGGCGTTTGAAAATCAGCTGACTTTACAGAGTAACCGCTGGCATGTGGAGCAGACGAGGATCAGAGGAGGCCGAGGGGAAGTGGAGAGAAAAGCAGACCTCCAGGATCTGAACAGGGGCCAAAGCCGCTCCTCAGACCCAGCCGAGGGTGTGGGTCCTGGGGAAGAGCCAGCGCTGCCGCAGCCTGCACCAGCCGACCCTGTTCCACATGTTTGGAGGAATCCACAGCAGTAACGGAGCAAGAGCTGAACTTAAGTGGACAATGTTCTCATTTAGTTGTACACGACTGTCACAGTTTGGGCTCTGGAACCCATCTCCTCGAGAGGGGCTGGACGCTCCACTTCTCTGGTGTTGCCCGCGGGGAGAGGCGGCGGGCTGGTGTGGGCTTGCTGATAGCCCCTCAGCTCAGCCGCCACGTGTTGGGGTTTACCCCGGTGAACGAGAGGGTCGCGTCCCTCCGCCTTCGGGTGGGGGACAGGTCTCTCACTGTTGTGGCGGCCTACGGGCCGAACAGCAGTGCAGAGTACCCGGCCTTCTTGGAGTCCTTGGGAGGGGTACTGGACAGTGCACCGACCGGGGACTCCGTTGTTCTACTGGGGGACTTCAACGCCCACGTGGGCAATGACAGTGACACCTGGAGAGGGGTGATCGGGAAGAACGGCTTCCCCGATCTGAACCCGAGCGGTGTTCAGTTATTGGACTTCTGTGCTAGCCACAGATTGTCCATAACGAACACCATGTTCAAGCACAAGGGTGTTCATCAGTGCACATGGCACCAGGACACCCTAGGCCGGAGGTCAATGATCGACTTTGTTGTCGTGTCATCAGACCTCCGGCCGCGTGTCTTGGACACTCGGGTGAAGAGAGGGGCAGAGTTGTCAACCGATCACCACCTGGTGGTGAGTTGGATCCGCTGGCGGAGGAGGAAGCCGGACAGACTTGGCAGACCCAAGCGCATTGTGAGGGTCTGTTGGGAACGTCTAGTGGAGCCCTCTGTCAGTAGGGTACTCAACTCGCACCTCCGGGAGAGCTTCTCCCATGTCCCGGGGGAGGCTGGGGACATTGAGTCCGAGTGGACCATGTTCTCCGCCTCCATTGTTGATGCGGCTGCTCGGAGCTGTGGTCGCAAGGTCTCCGGTGCCTGTCGTGGCGACAACCCCCGAACCCGGTGGTGGACACCGGAAGTAAGGGATGCCGTCAGACTGAAGAAGGAGGCCTATCAGGCCACTCTGGCTTGTAGGTCTCCGGAGGTCATCGAGGGGTATCGGCAGGCCAAGCGAGCCGCGGCTCGTGCTGTCGCAGAGGCAAAAACCCGGGCCTGGGAGGAGTTCGGGGAGGCCATGGAGGAGGACTATCGGTCGGCACCAAAGAAATTCTGGCAAACCGTCCGGCGCCTCAGGAGGGGGAAGCAGTGTCTCACCAACACCGTTTACGGTGCGGGTGGAGGCCTGCTGACCTCGACTGGGGATGTCGTCGGACGGTGGAAGGAATACTTTGAGGATCTCCTTAATCCTTCAGTCACGTCTTCCGAAGAGGAAGTAGAGACCGGGGACTCGGAGGCTGGCTCATCCATCACCCAAGCTGAAGTCACTGAGGTTGTCTGCAAACTCCTCGGTGGCAGGGCTCCGGGGGTGGATGAGATCCGCCCTGAGTACCTAAAGTATCTGGATATTGTAGGACTGTCTTGGTTGACACGTCTCTGCAACATCGCGTGGCGTTCGGGGACCGTGCCTCTGGACTGGCAGACCGGGGTGGTGGTCCCTCTGTTCAAGAAGGGGGACCGGAGGGTGTGTTCCAACTACAGAGGGATCACACTCCTCAGCCTCCCAGGTAAGGTCTATTCCAAGGTACTGGAGAAGAGAATCCGACCGATAGTCGAACCTCGGATTCAGGAGGAGCAGAGTGGTTTTCGTCCCGGTCGTGGAACACTGGACCAGCTCTATACCCTCCATCGGGTGCTCGAGGGTTCATGGGAGTTTGCCCAACCAGTCCACATGTGCTTTGTGGATCTGGAGAAGGCTTTCGACCGTGTCCCTCGGGGTGTCCTTTGGGGGGTGCTTCGGGAGTACGGGGTCCGGGGCCCTTTGCTCAGGGCTGTCCGGTCCCTGTATGACCGGAGCAGGAGCTGTGTTCGCATTGCCGGCAGTAAGTCAGACCTGTTCCCAGTGCATGTTGGACTCCGCCAGGGCTGCCCTTTGTCACCGGTTCTGTTCATAATTTTTATGGACAGAATTTCTAGGCGCAGTCAGGGGTCAGAGGGTGTCCGGTTTGGGGACCACAGGATCTCATCTCTGCTGTTTGCAGACGATGTTGTCCTGATGGCTCCATCAAACCCGGACCTGCAACATGCACTGGGACGGTTTGCAGCCGAGTGTGAAGCGGCTGGGATGAGAATCAGCACCTCCAAATCCGAGGCCATGGTTCTCTACCGGAAAAAGGTGGCTTGCCCTCTCCAGGTGGGTGGGGTGTCCTTGCCCCAAGTGGAGGAGTTCAAGTATCTCGGGGTCTTGTTCACGAGTGAGGGAAGGATGGAGCGTGAGATCGACAGGCGGATTGGTGCAGCGGCTGCAGTGATGCAGTCGCTGCATCGGACTGTTGTGGTGAAGAGGGAGCTGAGCCGAAAGGCAAAGCTCTCTATTTACCGGTCGGTCTACGTTCTGACCTCACCTATGGTCATGAGCTTTGGGTCATGACCGAAAGAACAAGATCGCGGATACAAGCGGTCGAAATGAGTTTCCTCCGCCGTGTGGCTGGGCGCTCCCTTAGAGATAAGATGAGAAGCTCGGCCACACGGGGGGAGCTCGGAGTAGAGCCGCTGCTCCTCCACGTCGAGAGGAGCCAGCTGAGGTGTCTCGGGCATCTGTTCCGGATGCCTCCTGAGCGCCTCCCTCGGGAGGTGTTTCAGGCATGTCCCACCGGGAAGAGGCCCCGGGGAAGACCCAGGACACGCTGGAGAGACTATGTCTCTCGGCTGGCCTGGGAACGCCTCGGGATCCCCCCGGAGGAGTTAGATGAAGTGTCTGGGGAGAAGGAAGTCTGGGAGTCCCTGCTCAGACTGCTGCCCCCGCGACCCGGCCCCGGATAAAGCGGCAGAAGATGGATGGATGGATGGACGACTGTCAAGATTTTAAAGATTCTAGTCACCTATTTAAATATTGTGGACTAACTTTTCCTATAGTTTTAACCTTATGCATAGAACCAACATTTATTCTTACTATTGCACATCAGGCATGTCCAAACTAGGGCCCGGGGGCCAAATGCGGCCCTCAAACCAATTTTTGTTGGCCCTCCAGCTTCCTGCTATATCGGCCCAAACAATAAAAACTAGTACTTTTTACTGTAAAATTGTGAAAATTCAGGCATATTGATGTCATACCTAATATAAATGTTCCAGGTCTAATTAAAGGTGGAGGCTCATCGCAATTACATCAAATGCAACATTTCGAATGGTTCACTTAGTCATTCAACAAATTCGACATTGTCAAGTTGTTTGTGGCCCTCTGCCCCGTTTAAGTTTCAAAATGCGGCCCTTGGTGAAAACAGTTTGGACAGGCCTGACTTACACAGTATAAAGAGGCAACAAAAATGCTTGGCTCCTTCTCTTGCTTCTTCTGTCTCTCTCCCTTCCTCCCTCTTTCCTTTCCCTCTCCTTTCTTTCTCCCTTCCTCCCCCTTCTCTCCTCTCTCGCCTCTTTCCGTTCTCCCGGTGCATTTGGTGTGAACAGGAACTCTGAGGAGGTGGAGTTTAAGTCGTCCCTGTCAGATGTGTGTTTGTGCAGCTGGGACCGGCCCTCAGTCACTGCAGGTGCTTTTCCGACCTGCGCACACGCCTCCTCGGGCCCCTCTACAGTTACATGTCATGTACAGTGTATTATCAGGACCCTCATCGCTCCAGCTGCAGGCGTGGTCCAAAGTGACAAAAATGAAAAGAGGTCACGTTAAAATAGTCAAGTACCATTGAGATGAGGCCTCCGACCACCAAGTTTGATCACTTCTGCTTTTAATTCTGCTTAAAATGACAAAATAAACAATATATTCGTTTAATTATATTGTAACAGGGATAAAGTACTTAACCCACTGTTTCTATGGTCCAAATATTATCTATAATCATCTACCACGGTGGCTCTTGGCCATGTCTCCCTCAACAAAAGAGGAACTTCCTGCTCAAACGAAGGGAAATTAAGATAAAAAGATAAATGTTGCCTCAAAACAAAAAACCCGCACCATCAACACATTGTTATTCGACTCATTGTGTGGATTCTGAGTTTCTGGTCCAGTACCCAGACCTCACGAGTCCAAACCCAGACTAATTCCAGGGTGGGTCTGCAGTCCGGCCTTGGTCCTGGTCCTTGGGCGGAGTGTGAGTCCATCGGGGAGGAATTCTAGTCATTCCAACTAAATGCAGTTTGTTTTTGGATTGTTTCCTTTGCAAACCAAGTGAGGTCTGTGTAATTTAAGGATTTCTGCCACACTATTACGTCTCTAATTCAGTGCATTTAGAGACCAGCAAGTGACACCAAAGCAGATTTGCAACAAGACATAAGATTAGTCTTTAAAGATTCAAATACATATCTTGTGTGTAAAAGCGATCATATTAATCACAGATGGACTTGCCTCTGAACACTGTGTTTCACGTTAACTTTCACCACATTTTACGCTTCGTTCAAACAGAAGAAACCCGCACACAAACAAACAACAAAACCATCGTGCATCTGCTAAACTAATCCAGGTCTTGGCCTGTCACTATGTCACGTTTTGAAGCATGATGTATTGCAACAGAAAAATATCACAATAAATGATAAGATTATAAGAACTTTATGCCATTGCCAAGGAATTCCAACATTGTTTTTTGTGCAGAGCGTCCCCTTCAGCCGAGTGTATTCTGTCCTTTCCACTCAGCTCAGACTCAGATTTGACTGTTACTCAATAGTGTTCCATATTTTCTTTCCAAGGACTGTAGCTTCCTTGACCTCTCCATGGACTTAAAACCCCATGAGAGAGGCACAAGTCGCCAGAGGAATTTCCAAATGTTCAAGTTGGGCTCAAATGTTTTGCCTCTGTGTTTGAGAGCGGCGGGGAATGTGCTCTAAATGTGATTATCCTGCGCCTCGGTCGTGTCACTGTGCTTTTTATAGGAGTTCCTTTATGTTCAGTCAATTTGAAGCTGTTTCTAGCAGATGCTCATTTCCTACTGGGCAGACGTCACGACACGTTTGGAGCGCGGACAGCAGCAAAAAAACAGAGACTTTAATACAACTACTACTGCGACTGCTACTAAGGCCGTAGTTATTCTATTACTTGGTTTACGGATTTTTAAATGAAATATATTGAACAGGCGGGCGAAATATAAATATAATTTCAATTTCAAAAGATTTTTTCCTCCGGGTTTTCCCAAAAGGCACCACGGGAGGAGGGGGGGGAGAGACGCGGCGCACAGGTGAGTGTAACAGTAGATTTAGCGTGTTTTATACTCAGACACACTTCTAGGAGTACAGCCTTAGTCACGGCAAAACGCGCTGGAGAAAATGTGGTAAACGGGTTTAAAATGTGTATTTGCAATATAAAGCCGGAGGAAACGGGTGCGCGCTTTCGCCTTGTCGGCCGTACTTTATCATTTTTTTTTCATTATAATTAATTTTATTTATGTTGTAGAAATCAATTATCTAAGTGCGGCGGATCCGTAAACCAAGTAATAAAATAACTGCGGTCTAACTACTAATAATGCATTGGCTGAAAATATGTACCAAAATACTGGACGCCTGCTGCTGTTGGTACTATTTGTACTATTAGTAAAGTTATGACAATGAACAGATAATAACTGCCACACTAATACTACTACTACTACTACTACAAAGACTACTACTACTACGACCAATATTATCTGAGACTTGATAAAATGGACTAAGACTGGGAATTTGACTTGAACTTTGAGCCCTGAGACATTCAGAAGTACTTTCAGTGTTTAATTTTACAGGGAAAAACTCGAAAATGTCCCTCTCCACTTCACAAAACGTTTATACATTGTTAAAATAAAAGCTGTATTGGATAATTTGGTACAAAAGTTGATGAAACACTCAGAGGACTTGCACTTGACTTGGACTGTCTGCTGTGCCGTGTGTGTGTGAACTACACTGAGACGTGGTTAAAAGTGCCCAAAAAGTTGATTTAGCAGAATATGCAGCGATTAAAATAGAATGTTGGTCAGTTACAATAAGTTCACCTGTGTTTTCCATGGCCACACTTCAGATCGAGGCTGGACTCTGGTCTGTTAGTCCAGGTTGTTCTTGGTTTGACCCTCCAGTGACCGGGCCGGTGGTGGAGGGGAGCTCAGGGGAGGCCACGCCCAGGTGTGTAGTCTTCTGTGGGTGGAGTGCAGCTGGGTGGAGAGGTGGAGGGGAGCTCAGGGGAGGCCACGCCCAGGTGTGTAGTCTTCTGTGGGTGGAGTGCAGCTGGGTGGAGAGGTGGAGGGGAGCTCAGGGGAGGCCACGCCCAGGTGTGTAGTCTTCTGTGGGTGGAGTGCAGCTGGGTGGAGAGGTGGAGGGGAGCTCAGGGGAGGCCACGCCCAGGTGTGTAGTCTCCTGTGGGTGGAGTGCAGCTGGATGGAGAGGTGGAGGGGAGCTCAGGGGAGGCCACGCCCAGGTGTGTAGTCTTCTGTGGGTGGAGTGCAGCTGGGTGGAGAGGTGGAGGGGACCTCAGGGGAGGCCACGCCCAGGTGTGTAGTCTTCTGTGGGTGGAGTGCAGCTGGGTGGAGAGGTGGAGGGGAGCTCAGGGGAGGCCACGCCCAGGTGTGTAGTCTCCTGTGGGTGGAGTGCAGCTGGATGGAGAGGTGGAGGGGAGCTCAGGGGAGGCCACGCCCAGGTGTGTAGTCTTCTGTGGGTGGAGTGCAGCTGGGTGGAGAGGTGGAGGGGAGCTCAGGGGAGGCCACGCCCAGGTGTGTAGTCTTCTGTGGGTGGAGTGCAGCTGGGTGGAGAGGTGGAGGGGAGCTCAGGGGAGGCCACGCCCAGGTGTGTAGTCTTCTGTGGGTGGAGTGCAGCTGGGTGGAGAGGTGGAGGGGAGCTCAGGGGAGGCCACGCCCAGGTGTGTAGTCTCCTGTGGGTGGAGTGCAGCTGGATGGAGTGGTGGAGGGGAGCTCAGGGGAGGCCACGCCCAGGTGTGTAGTCTCCTGTGGGTGGAGTGCAGCTGGATGGAGAGGTGGAGGTTGGATCAATGCCTGGAAAAGCTCCCGTGAGAGACATGTGTCCTCTGCATTTGTGTCTCTGAGTTGAACTTGTCAGAACCCTGGACCGGATCTGAGACAGGATCCTGCAGGACTCAGGAGTGCCCCGCTGGAGGAGGTCTATTATGATTATGATTATGATTATGAATAGCAACATGATGACCTAGTTTGAACTTAATAATGGTAATGGCTCCAGAAATACTGCGGTCCAACATACACAGTACAAACTGCAACACCTGAATTTATTATGATAGAGTTTTTATCTTGATTATAACAGACTTTCATAGTGAAGGGTCCGACACCCGCTTGTGTTCATAGAGATGTCACTGCTTTGCCTCGAATGTTCCACAGTGTGACATTAAACTAATCTATCTCCATGGAGACAAGCGGGTGACGCCATCTGGCCAAGTTACGTGTCAGATCTGTGGAGAGACGAGAGGTACATGTTTTTCAAAGGATTTTTTAGCAAGACTTAAACTTTAAGCAAGATAGATCATTTTAATGGCAAACTGTGGAAATGTCATATTTTCAAAGAGATAATGAGACAAGTGACAAAGTGCACCTTTAAAAGTTGGTTATTATACATGTTATTGGGTGCTTTAGTACGATTATTAACATTACCAGTCACTTCTGTAACGGGGAATGACTGAATGAATGAAGCTTTGTGCTTTGTGAGAAACTGCTCAAAGACCTTGAGATATTGCTATCATAAGAGAGTTTCACTTAGAGTCCGGTACAAAGTGGTGTCATTGTCTCTCGTCCTGCCCACCCTCCCACCCTCCCTCCCCCGCGGGACGGGAAGACCTATGTGTAAAGACTGTAATCAGCACAGCCCCTTTTGAGGACGATACTAACTCTTTTTTATTGTATTTATTTGGTCGGGACAGTACAAGGTGAAGAACATACATGAAATACAAGCTGTAAACACGTCGGATCGTAGCCATGGGCACATTTTCCTACATTCACTCTCACAACACACTCTCTTTCATAAAGCGCACTATTGTACGTGTTTTTAGTGCTGGGGGAAAGCGGAACACCCGGAGGGAACCTACAACACGGGGTGAAGATCCTTTTCATCAAGTAAAACACAAAAGACATTCTGTTTTCCTTGGATTTCTTTGTTCATTTATATTAATTTCCAGAAAAATCAGTTCAGTCCATCGTTTAGCCCCTCCCACCATTTCTGATAATAAAAAGGAACTGTAAAAATAATGACATGTT
>NW_027316097.1:35000-55495 GCF_026437365.1 Eucyclogobius newberryi
GGGCTGTGGTCAGGCTGAAGTGGGGCTGTGGTCAGGCTGTGGTCAGGCTGTGGTCAGGCTGTGGTCAGGCTGAAGAGGGGCTGTGGTCAGGCTGTGGTCAGGCTGTGGTCAGGCAGAAGAGGGGCAGTGGTCAGGCTGAAGAGGGGCTGTGGGGCTGTGGTCAGGCTGAAGTGGGGCTGTGGTCAGGCTGTGGTCAGGCTGTGGTCAGGCTGAAGAGGGGCTGTGGTCAGGCTGTGGTCAGGCTGTGGTCAGGCTGTGGGGCTGTGGTCAGGCTGTGGTCAGGCTGTGGTCAGGCTGTGGTAAGGCTGAAGAGGGGCTGTGGTCAGGCTGAAGAGGGGCTGTGGGGCTGTGGTCAGGCAGAAGAGGGGCTGTGGTCAGGCTGAAGAGGGGCTGTGGTAAGGCTGTGGTCAGGCTGTGGTCAGGCTGTGGTCAGGCTGAAGAGGGGCTGTGGTCAGGCTGAAGAGGGGCTGTGGGGCTGTGGTCAGGCAGAAGAGGGGCTGTGGTCAGGCTGAAGAGGGGCTGTGGTAAGGCTGTGGTCAGGCTGTGGTCAGGTTGAAGAGGGGCTGTGATCAGGCTGTGGTCAGGCTGTGGTCAGGCTGTGGTCAGGCTGAAGAGGGGCTGTGGTCAAGCTGTGGGGCTGTGGGCAGGCTGTGGTCAGGCTGAAGAGGGGCTGTGGTCAGGCTGTGGGGCTGTGGTCAGGCTGAAGAGGGGCTGTGGTCAGGCAGAAGAGGGGCTGTGGGGCTGTGGTCAGGCTGAAGTGGGGCTGTGGTCAGGCTGTGGTCAGGCTGTGGGGCTGTGGTCAGGCTGAAGAGGGGCTGTGGCCAGGCTGTGGTCAGGCTGTGGGTCTGTGGTCAGGCTGAAGAGGGGCTGTGGTCAGGCTGTGGTCAGGCTGTGGTCAGGCTGAAGAGGGGTTGTGGTCAGGCTGTGGTCAGGCTGTGGTCAGGCTGTGGGGCTGTGGTCAGGCTGTGGTCAGGCTGTGGTCAGGCTGTGGTCAGGCTGAAGAGGGGTTGTGGTCAGGCTGTGGTCAGGCTGAAGAGGGGCTTTGGTCAGGCTGTGGTCAGGCTGTGGGGCTGTGGTCAGGCTGTGGTCAGGCTGTGATCAGGCTGAAGAGGGGCTGTGGTCAGGCTGTGGGGCTGTGGTAAGGCTGAAGAGGGGCTGTGGTCAGGCAGAAGAGGGGCTGTGGGGCTGTGGTCAGGCAGAAGAGGGGCTGTGGTCAAGCTGAAGAGGGGCTGTGGGGCTGTGGTCAGGCAGAAGAGGGGCTGTGGTCAGGCTGAAGAGGGGCTGTGGTAAGGCTCTGGTCAGGCTATGGTCAGGCTGAAGAGGGGCTGTGGTCAGGCTCTGGTCAGTCTGTGGTCAGGCTGTGGTCAGGCTGTGGGGCTGTGGTCAGGCTGTGGTCAGGCTGAAGAGGGGCTGTGGTCAGGCTGTGGGGCTGTGGTAAGGCTGAAGAGGGGCTGTGGTCAGGCAGAAGAGGGGCTGTGGGGCTGTGGTCAGGCAGAAGAGGGGCTGTGGTCAGGCTGAAGAGGGGCTGTGGTAAGGCTGTGGTCAGGCTGTGGTCAGGCTGAAGAGGGGCTGTGGTCAGGCTGAAGAGGGGCTGTGGGGCTGTGGTCAGGCAGAAGAGGGGCTGTGGTCAGGCTGAAGAGGGGCTGTGGTAAGGCTGTGGTCAGGCTGTGGTCAGGCTGAAGAGGGGCTGTGATCAGGCTGTGGTCAGGCTGTGGTCAGGCTGTGGTCAGGCTGAAGAGGGGCTGTGGTCAAGCTGTGGGGCTGTGGGCAGGCTGTGGTCAGGCTGAAGAGGGGCTGTGGTCAGGCTGTGGGGCTGTGGTCAGGCTGAAGAGGGGCTGTGGTCAGGCAGAAGAGGGGCTGTGGTCAGGCTGAAGAGGGGCTGTGGGGCTGTGGTCAGGCTGAAGTGGGGCTGTGGTCAGGCTGTGGTCAGGCTGTGGGGCTGTGGTCAGGCTGAAGAGGGGCTGTGGCCAGGCTGTGGTCAGGCTGTGGGGCTGTGGTCAGGCTGAAGAGGGGCTGTGGTCAGGCTGTGGTCAGGCTGAAGAGGGGCTGTGGTCAGGCTGTGGTCAGGCTGTGGTCAGGCTGTGGTCAGGCTGAAGAGGGGTTGTGGTCAGGCTGTGGTCAGGCTGAAGAGGGGCTGTGGTCAGGCTGTGGGGCTGTGGGGCTGTGGTCAGGCTGTGGTCAGGCTGTGGGGCTGTGGTCAGGCTGTGGTCAGGCTGTGGTCAGGCTGAAGAGGGGTTGTGGTCAGGCTGTGGTCAGGCTGAAGAGGGGCTGTGGTCAGGCTGTGGTCAGGCTGTGGTCAGGCTGAAGAGGGGCTGTGGTCAGGCTGTGGGGCTGTGGTAAGGCTGAAGAGGGGCTCTGGGGCTGTGGTCAGGCAGAAGAGGGGCTGTGGTCAGGCTGAAGAGGGGCTGTGGGGCTGTGGTCAGGCAGAAGAGGGGCTGTGGTCAGGCTGAAGAGGGGCTGTGGTAAGGCTGTGGTCAGGCTGTGGTCAGGCTGAAGAGGGGCTGTGGTTAGGCTGTGGTCAGGCTGTGGTCAGGCTGTGGTCAGGCTGAAGAGGGGCTGTGGTCAGGCTGTGGTCAGGCTGTGGGGCTGTGGTCAGGCTGTGGTCAGGCTTAAGAGGGGCTGTGGTCAGGCTGTGGGGCTGTGGTCAGGCAGAAGAGGGGCTGTGGTCAGGCTGAAGAGGGGCTGTGGGGCTGTGGTCAGGCTGTGGTCAGGCTGTGGTCAGGCTGTGGACAGGCTGAAGAGGGGCTGTGGTCAGGCTGTGGTCAGCCTGTGGTCAGACTGAAGAGGGGCTGTGGTCAGGCTGTGGTCAGGCTGTGGGGCTGTGGTCAGGCTGTGGTCAGGCTGTGGTCAGGCTGAAGAGGGGCTGTGGTCAGGCAGAAGAGGGGCTGTGGTCAGGCTGAAGAGGGGCTGTGGGGCTGTGGTCAGGCTGAAGTGGGGCTGTGGTCAGGCTGTGGTCAGGCTGTGGGGCTGTGGTCAGGCTGAAGAGGGGCTGTGGTCAGGCTGTGGTCAGGCTGTGGGGCTGTGGTCAGGCTGAAGAGGGGCTGTGGTCAGGCTGTGGGACTGTGGTCAGGCTGAAGAGGGGCTGTGGTCAGGCTGTGGGGCTGTGGTCAGGCAGAAGAGGGGCTGTGGTCAGGCAGAAGAGGGGCTGTGGGGCTATGGTCAGGCTGAAGAGGGGCTGTGGTCAGGCTGTGGGGCTGTGGTCAGGCTGAAGAGGGGCTGTGGTCAGGCTGTGGGTCTGTGGTCATGCTGAAGAGGGCCTGTGGTCAGGCTGTGGGGCTGTGGTCAGGCTGAAGAGGGGCTGTGGTCAGGCTGTGGGGCTGTGGTCAGGCTGAAGGGGGCTGTGGTCAGGCTCTGGGGCTGTGGTCAGGCTGAAGAGGGGCTGTGGTCAGGCTGTGGGGCTGTGGTAAGGCTGAAGAGGGGCTCTGGGGCTGTGGTCAGGCTGAAGTGGGGCTGTGGTCAGGCTGTGGTCAGGCTGTGGTAAGGCTGTGGTCAGGCTGTGGTCAGGCTGAAGAGGGGCTGTGGTCAGGCTGTGGTCAGGCTGTGGGGCTGTGGTCAGGCTGTGGTCAGGCTTAAGAGGGGCTGTGGTCAGGCTGTGGGGCTGTGGTCAGGCTGAAGAGGGGCTGTGGTCAGGCAGAAGAGGGGCTGTGGTCAGGCAGAAGAGGGGCTGTGGGGCTGTGGTCAGGCAGAAGAGGGGCTGTGGTCAGGCTGAAGAGGGGCTGTGGGGCTGTGGTCAGGCAGAAGATGGGCTGTGGTCAGGCTGAAGAGGGGCTGTGGTAAGGCTGTTGTCAGGCTGTGGTCAGGCTGAAGAGGGGCTGTGATCAGGCTGTGGTAAGGCTGTGGTCAGGCTGTGGTCAGGCTGAAGAGGGGCTGTGGTCAAGCTGTGGGGCTGTGGTCAGGCTGTGGTCAGGCTGAGGAGGGGCTGTGGTCAGGCTGTGGGGCTGTGGTCAGGCTGAACAGGGGCTGTGGTCAGGCAGAAGAGGGGCTGTGGTCAGGCAGAAGAGGGGCTGTGGTCAGGCTGAAGAGGGGCTGTGGGGCTGTGGTCAGGCTGAAGTGGGGCTGTGGTCAGGCTGTGGTCAGGCTGTGGGGCTGTGGTCAGAATGAAGAGGGGCTGTGGTCAGGCTGTGGTCAGGCTGAAGAGGGGCTGTGGTCAGGCTGTGGTCAGGCTGTGGTCAGGCTGTGGTCAGGCTGTGGTCAGGCTGAAGAGGGGTTGTGGTCAGGCTGTGGTCAGGCTGAAGAGGGGCTGTGGTCAGGCTGTAGTCAGGCTGTGGGGCTGTGGGGCTGTGGTCAGGCTGTGGTCAGGCTGTGGGGCTGTGGTCAGGCTGTGGTCAGGCTGTGGTCAGGCTGTGGTCAGGCTGTGGTCAGGCTGAAGAGGGGTTGTGGTCAGGCTGTGGTCAGGCTGAAGAGGGGCTGTGGTCAGGCTGTGGTCAGGCTGTGGGGCTGTGGGGCTGTGGTCAGGCTGTGGTCAGGCTGAAGAGGGGCTGTGGTCAGGCTGTGGGGCTGTGGTAAGGCTGAAGAGGGGCTGTAGTCAGGCAGAAGAGGGGCTGTGGGGCTGTGGTCAGGCAGAAGAGGGGCTGTGGTCAGGCTGAAGAGGGGCTGTGGGGCTATGGTCAGGCAGAAGAGGGGCTGTGGTCAGGCTGAAGAGGGGCTGTGATAAGGCTGTGGTCAGGCTGTGGTCAGGCTGAAGAGGGGCTGTGGTCAGGCTGTGGTCAGGCTGTGGTCAGGCTGAAGAGGGGCTTTGGTCAGGCTGTGGTCAGGCTGTGGGGCTGTGGTCAGGCTGTTGTCAGGCTGAAGAGGGGCTGTGGTCAGGCTGTGGGGCTGTGATCAGGCTGAAGAGGGGCTGTGGTCAGGCTGAAGAGGGGCTGTGGGGCTGTGGTCAGGCTGAAGTGGGGCTGTGGTCAGGCTGTGGTCAGGCTGTGGTCAGGCTGTGGTCAGGCTGAAGAGGGGCTGTGGTCAGGCTTTGGTCAGGCTGTGGTCAGGCAGAAGAGGGGCAGTGGTCAGGCTGAAGAGGGGCTGTGGGGCTGTGGTCAGGCTGAAGTGGGGCTGTGGTCAGGCTGTGGTCAGTCTGTGGTCAGGCTGAAGAGGGGCTGTGGTCAGGCTGTGGTCAGGCTGTGGTCAGGCTGTGGGGCTGTGGTCAGGCTGTGGTCAGGCTGTGGTCAGGCTGTGGGGCTGTGGTCAGGCTGTGGTCAGGCTGAAGAGGGGCTGTGGTCAGGCTGTGGTAAGGCTGAAGAGGGGCTGTGGTCAGGCAAAAGAGGGGCTGTGGGTCTGTGGTCAGGCAGAAGAGGGGCTGTGGTCAGGCTGAAGAGGGGCTGTGGGGCTGTGGTCAGGCAGAAGAGGGGCTGTGGTCAGGCTGAAGAGGGGCTGTGGTAAGGCTGTGGTCAGGCTGTGGTCAGGCTGTGGTCAGGCTGAAGAGGGGCTGTGGTCAGGCTGAAGAGGGGCTGTGGGGCTGTGGTCAGGCAGAAGAGGGGCTGTGGTCAGGCTGAAGAGGGGCTGTGGTAAGGCTGTGGTCAGGCTGTGGTCAGGCTGAAGAGGGGCTGTGATCAGGCTGTGGTCAGGCTGTGGTCAGGCTGTGGTCAGGCTGAAGAGGGGCTGTGGTCAAGCTGTGGGGCTGTGGGCAGGCTGTGGTCAGGCTGAAGAGGGGCTGTGGTCAGGCTGTGGGGCTGTGGTCAGGCTGAAGAGGGGCTGTGGTCAGGCAGAAGAGGGGCTGTGGTCAGGCTGAAGAGGGGCTGTGGGGCTGTGGTCAGGCTGAAGTGGGGCTGTGGTCAGGCTGTGGTCAGGCTGTGGGGCTGTGGTCAGGCTGAAGAGAGGCTGTGGCCAGGCTGTGGTCAGGCTGTGGGGCTGTGGTCAGGCTGAAGAGGGGCTGTGGTCAGGCTGTGGTCAGGCTGTGGTCAGGCTGAAGAAGGGTTGTGGTCAGGCTGTGGTCAGGCTGTGGTCAGGCTGTGGGGCTGTGGGGCTGTGGTCAGGCTGTGGTCAGGCTGTGGTCAGGCTGTGGTCAGGCTGAAGAGGGGTTGTGGTCAGGCTGTGGTCAGGCTGAAGAGGGGCTTTGGTCAGGCTGTGGTCAGGCTGTGGGGCTGTGGTCAGGCTGTGGTCAGGCTGAAGAGGGGCTGTGGTCAGGCTGTGGGGCTGTGGTAAGGCTGAAGAGGGGCTGTGGTCAGGCAGAAGAGGGGCTGTGGGGCTGTGGTCAGGCAGAAGAGGGGCTGTGGTCAGGCTGAAGAGGGGCTGTGGTAAGGCTCTGGTCAGGCTGTGGTCAGGCTGAAGAGGGGCTGTGGTCAGGCTGTGGTCAGTCTGTGGTCAGGCTGTGGTCAGGCTGTGGGGCTGTGGTCAGGCTGTGGTCAGGCTGAAGAGGGGCTGTGGTCAGGCTGTGGGGCTGTGGTAAGGCTGAAGAGGGGCTGTGGTCAGGCAGAAGAGGGGCTGTGGGGCTGTGGTCAGGCAGAAGAGGGGCTGTGGTCAGGCTGAAGAGGGGCTGTGGTAAGGCTGTGGTCAGGCTGTGGTCAGGCTGAAGAGGGGCTGTGGTCAGGCTGAAGAGGGGCTGTGGGGCTGTGGTCAGGCAGAAGAGGGGCTGTGGTCAGGCTGAAGAGGGGCTGTGGTAAGGCTGTGGTCAGGCTGTGGTCAGGCTGAAGAGGGGCTGTGATCAGGCTGTGGTCAGGCTGTGGTCAGGCTGTGGTCAGGCTGAAGAGGGGCTGTGGTCAAGCTGTGGGGCTGTGGGCAGGCTGTGGTCAGGCTGAAGAGGGGCTGTGGTCAGGCTGTGGGGCTGTGGTCAGGCTGAAGAGGGGCTGTGGTCAGGCAGAAGAGGGGCTGTGGTCAGGCTGAAGAGGGGCTGTGGTCAGGCTGTGGTCAGGCTGTGGGGCTGTGGTCAGGCTGAAGAGGGGCTGTGGCCAGGCTGTGGTCAGGCTGTGGGGCTGTGGTCAGGCTGAAGAGGGGCTGTGGTCAGGCTGTGGTCAGGCTGAAGAGGGGCTGTGGTCAGGCTGTGGTCAGGCTGTGGTCAGGCTGTGGTCAGGCTGAAGAGGGGTTGTGGTCAGGCTGTGGTCAGGCTGTGGGGCTGTGGGGCTGTGGTCAGGCTGTGGTCAAGCTGTGGGGCTGTGGTCAGGCTGTGGTCAGGCTGTGGTCAGGCTGTGGTCAGGCTGTGGTCAGGCTGAAGAGGGGTTCTGGTCAGGCTGTGGTCAGGCTGAAGAGGGGCTGTGGTCAGCCTGTGGTCAGGCTGTGGTCAGGCTGAAGAGGGGCTGTGGTCAGGCTGTGGGGCTGTGGTAAGGCTGAAGAGGGGCTCTGGGGCTGTGGTCAGGCAGAAGAGGGGCTGTGGTCAGGCTGAAGAGGGGCTGTGGGGCTGTGGTCAGGCAGAAGAGGGGCTGTGGTCAGGCTGAAGAGGGGCTGTGGTAAGGCTGTGGTCAGGCTGTGGTCAGGCTGAAGAGGGGCTGTGGTCAGGCTGTGGTCAGGCTGTGGTCAGGCTGTGGTCAGGCTGAAGAGGGGCTGTGGTCAGGCTGTGGTCAGGCTGTGGGGCTGTGGTCAGGCTGTGGTCAGGCTTAAGAGGGGCTGTGGTCAGGCTGTGGGGCTGTGGTCAGGCTGAAGAGGGGCTGTGGTCAGGCAGAAGAGGGGCTGTGGTCAGGCTGAAGAGGGGCTGTGGGGCTGTGGTCAGGCTGTGGTCAGGCTGTGGTCAGGCTGTGGTCAGGCTGTGGTCAGGCTGAAGAGGGGCTGTGGTCAGGCTGTGGTCAGCCTTAGGTCAGACTGAAGAGGGGCTGTGGTCAGGCTGTGGTCAGGCTGTGGGGCTGTGGTCAGGCTGTGGTCAGGCTGTGGTCAGGCTGAAGAGGGGCTGTGGTCAGGCTGTGGGGCTGTGGTCAGGCTGAAGAGGGGCTGTGGTCAGGCAGAAGAGGGGCTGTGGTCAGGCAGAAGAGGGGCTGTGGTCAGGCTGAAGAGGGGCTGTGGGGCTGTGGTCAGGCTGAAGTGGGGCTGTGGTCAGGCTGTGGTCAGGCTGTGGGGCTGTGGTCAGGCTGAAGAGGGGCTGTGGTCAGGCTGTGGTCAGGCTGTGGGGCTGTGGTCAGGCTGAAGAGGGGCTGTGGTCAGGCTGTGGGACTGTGGTCAGGCTGAAGAGGGGCTGTGGTCAGGCTGTGGGGCTGTGGTCAGGCAGAAGAGGGGCTGTGGTCAGGCAGAAGAGGGGCTGTGGGGCTATGGTCAGGCTGAAGAGGGGCTGTGGTCAGGCTGTGGGGCTGTGGTCAGGCTGAAGAGGGGCTGTGGTCAGGCTGTGGGTCTGTGGTCATGCTGAAGAGGGCCTGTGGTCAGGCTGTGGGGCTGTGGTCAGGCTGAAGAGGGGCTGTGGTCAGGCTGTGGGGCTGTGGTCAGGCTGAAGAGGGGCTGTGGTCAGGCTCTGGGGCTGTGGTCAGGCTGAAGAGGGGCTGTGGTCAGGCTGTGGTCAGGCTGTGGTAAGGCTGTGGTCAGGCTGTGGTCAGGCTGAAGAGGGGCTGTGGTCAGGCTGTGGTCAGGCTGTGGTCAGGCTGTGGTCAGGCTGAAGAGGGGCTGTGGTCAGGCTGTGGTCAGGCTGTGGGGCTGTGGTCAGGCTGTGGTCAGGCTTAAGAGGGGCTGTGGTCAGGCTCTGGGGCTGTGGTCAGGCTGAAGAGGGGCTGTGGTCAGGCAGAAGAGGGGCTGTGGTCAGGCTAAAGAGGGGCTGTGGGGCTGTGGTCAGGCTGAAGTGGGGCTGTGGTCAGGCTGTGGTCAGGCTGAAGAGGGGCTGTGGTCAGGCTGTGGTCAGCCTGTGGTCAGACTGAAGAGGGGCTGTGGTCAGGCTGTGGTCAGGCTGTGGGGCTGTGGTCAGGCTGTGGTCAGGCTGAAGAGGGGCTGTGGTCAGGCTGTGGGGCTGTGGTCAGGCTGAAGAGGGGCTGTGGTCAGGCAGAAGAGGGGCTGTGGTCAGGCAGAAGAGGGGCTGTGGTCAGGCTGAAGAGGGGCTGTGGTCAGGCAGAAGAGGGGCTGTGGTCAGGCAGAAGAGGGGCTGTGGTCAGGCTGAAGAGGGGCTGTGGGGCTGTGGTCAGGCTGAAGTGGGGCTGTGGTCAGGCTGTGGTCAGGCTGTGGGGCTGTGGTCAGGCTGAAGAGGGGCTGTGGTCAGGCTGTGGTCAGGCTGTGGGGCTGTGGTCAGGCTGAAGAGGGGCTGTGGTCAGGCTGTGGGACTGTGGTCAGGCTGAAGAGGGGCTGTGGTCAGGCTGTGGGGCTGTGGTCAGGCAGAAGAGGGGCTGTGGTCAGGCAGAAGAGGGGCTGTGGGGCTATGGTCAGGCTGAAGAGGGGCTGTGGTCAGGCTGTGGGGCTGTGGTCAGGCTGAAGAGGGGCTGTGGTCAGGCTGTGGGTCTGTGGTCATGCTGAAGAGGGCCCGTGGTCAGGCTGTGGGGCTGTGGTCAGGCTGAAGAGGGGCTGTGGTCAGGCTGTGGGGCTGTGGTCAGGCTGAAGAGGGGCTGTGGTCAGGCTCTGGGGCTGTGGTCAGGCTGAAGAGGGGCTGTGGTCAGGCTGTGGGGCTGTGGTCAGGCTGAAGAGGGGCTGTGGTCAGGCTCTGGGGCTGTGGTCTGGCTGTGGGGCTGTGGTCAGGCTGAAGAGGGGCTGTGTGGTCAGGCTGTGATCAGGCTGTAGGGCTGTGGTCAGGCTCTGGGGTTGTGGTCTGGCTGTGGGGCGTTGGTCAGCTCAGGTTGTTGTGGTTACAATTCAAATATGGAACAACACTGAAATACACACTTTATAAGCATCAGGTCACCATGAGTCACTGTAGATTGCACTGGACAGGAGAAGGTCGGATGGAGCAAAGGTTGAGCACTGACTGACATCGTTTCCATTCAAAATGCTCCTCAACAGTAGCACGTTTCTATTTCAAGCTGTTTTTTTCCTGAAATTCACTTTCTTCATCGTTGCTCTGATTGTGCAGAGTTTGTTAGCTTGTTAGCTTGTTAGCTTGTTGGTTGTTGGTTTGGGAGATAAAAGACACATTTCCTGAACACACGCACTCAAAACACAGCTAAAAGGTGCTGAACCTGATTTTGACTGCTTTGAAATGTGAAAAACAGAACCAGTTAACATATTTTGCATATATAAAGTCACATCTGTTTAGCCTCAGTACAGATATATTTTAAATTTGGCTTTCTCTGCATCTAAATATAAAAGGTTTTATTCTCAGAGAAGCAGGAAGCGTCCTAATGTTTGTCCGCTTTAACAGGGACGGACTGCGTTTGGCTCTTTAGATGTGTTTTGTGCTCTTCAGGAGCAGATGTCCTCATCCACAGACGCTCAGTTCTGCCTCTCGCTGCTATAACTCTGAACGTCGTGACGTCATCTGCAGCACTTCTCTGAATCTTTCGCTTTGCCTTTCTTTGTCAGCAATTCTCATATTATTCTAACTTTTTCCACCTGGGTTAATCAGATTGATGTGTTTTCTCCCGTCTGCTCCTCTGCGTTTGAGCTGATCCAAAACCAGATGAAAACCAGAGGCGTGTTTTCCACAGACGAGACATTGTTTTGATAGACGAGGACCATGTCTTCTGTGCACCAGCGGGACACTGGGAACAAACATGACTGTATTTATGAATTAGGGCTTGAATCATTCAAAAGTACTGTTTCCAGGAAGAAGCCGTGGTTTTGAAAGAGGGTGACACGCTAAGGGGAATTCTTGGAGGAAGTTGATGCACAAAATCCCACACAATTTACTGCTAAATCAACAAATATGGCTGTTTGGTCAGTGACAGTGGGAATATCCTTTGTCGTTCTGTCGTTTTTGCCTTGTTCATGTGAATCACAACATGAGTTCTAGGACAGGGTGCAATTCTTTGGTGGTATTTGCTGTTTTTGACCTGGTTTATGGTTCTTATCCCTGTCATTGCTGGGCCTGTCCTCATGAAACAGAAACTGACACAAAGTCTCCTCTGTCACAAAAATGACAACATTTCTTCACAATAGCCTCAGAAAGTGATGCCATTTTTCAACTCCAAAGACATGATCCTTGTCAGTGAAAAGGACTTTAAACAATGGATTCATATGACACGTGTGTGGAGCTATTACCCACAAAAAATATCAATAAGGTCCATTTGTAGATCGGAAGTTCGGATATTTTTGTGTATCTCTCATAGATATTCATTGTTTCTGATTTGGCCCCTCCTTTGCACTTCATCTGAAATTATAATGTCAAATTCTAAAACGTAAACTCAGCCGATTAGCTGTAGGAGTATTGTGTACTGAGCCCTTTCATTTCAATGTATGTTTCCAACAACAAGTAATAATCATCTACATTGAACTTAAATGTTTCCACTTTTTTAACTACAAGATTAGAGACACTTCATTTTCAGAGCATTAGTGTCCAGGAGAAAGTTCGATTGAAGAGATGTTGGTAAAACAAATAAAGTAACAACACTTATTCCTGCCTTGGTAAAGCATGAACAAATACTTCATTCATAACTAACACATGTTATGACTTTATTAAGAATGATTCAAGGTTAGTTAGCCTGAATCATGCTTAATAAACAATATGATCATTATGAATCACGTGATGTTAATAACAGCCCTGGTTTCCATAGCTCCCTGATGCACGACTCTGTACCTTGCTCTCTGATTTATTCTTCTTTTTTTAACCTTTTTGGCGCAAACTAATGAAAATCTCTTGCTGTTTCTCGTCGTCTGCAGCTCTCCAGAGTCAGGGCCGCTCACGTGTCATGTGTCTGTAGATTATAACTTTACAGCACCTTAGATTCAATGTTTCGGGCATACAAACTATCTTCAGCTCTTTTATTTATAATTGTAAAATCTCATATGTTTCTCATCAGAGAGAGAGACTTTTCTTTAATGCCGGGGCCACGTGCCGGGCTGAGGGGCCGTGGTGCGTTCAAAGACCTCCAAATGAAGCAGACATGAAACAGACATGACAGACACTGGGGCGGTTTGTCATACACACAGTTCTATCTGAAGTTATTGAAGTACATGAGAGAGTACCAAAATACACATACCATTGTATTAGACCTACACCAAAGCACTGGCCCTATCTTGCAATGATGTGTTTTTGTCATAGCAGCAGTAGTAATAGTAGTAGTAGTAGTAGTAATAGTAGTAGTAGTAGTAGTAGTAGTAGTGAAAGTAGTAGTTGTACTAGAAGTATTTTTCATATTTTAAAAGTACTAATTATTAAAAGTTCCTTCTCTCGATTAAATTAATTAAAGTTTTCTTTCAAAACTAACATAAAAACATTTATTTAAAATGCGGTAACTACTACTACTAATACATGAACATAAAAATGTGTCATTTATGAAAATGACACACACAAAATGTGAATGCACCTTAAAAATAGCCTTATTATTAATATTATTAATGTAATCAGATTACTCATTATTATTAGATATTATATTACATCACATACTAATTTTTTATGACATATATCCTGACAGAAATGTGTGTAATGCATTGATTGTGTTGTAAAACAATAAAAAGATCCACAGGTACACGACATCATCTTATTGAGACAGACAAAACCAAAACAAATGCATATTTGATAATATATATCTGTTTATTTAAAATGTGGGAAGAATTCATGCTTTTTTCCTGAGCTGGACATTTCCTCTCTTTCAAAATAATGTATAGTATTCAGTTGTGTAATTACTTTAGAAAAAAGTCATCAGAGTAGTAATTAGCTTAGAAGGAGTAATCAGGAGTCAGTAATCAGATTCATTGTACAATTAACCGGAGCAGCTCTGTGATTCGCTGGGGTCAAAACTTAATGACAGAATGTTTGTGAGGGTGTTTGAAACAAGAGTCCAGATGCCCTTGTCTTGAGCCTGGGTCAGAGGAGGGGGGCGCGCACACAAAGGAATGTCCCATAACTCCACATCTGAACCTGAGCCAAGGATCAGCCTGTTAGCGTGTTAGCGTGTTAGCGTGTTAGCGTGTTAGCGTGTGTGGGGCTGCTACAGTTTATTATGGGGAGTCAGCACGCAGCCAACTGGGTCACGGACAGAGACTCAGAAATGTGAGGTTTAGGGTTTCACGTCTTCACCACAGACATTCTCCCACATCTGTCACAGGACACGCCCACCTCCAAGAGCAATACATACATTTAAGTCATCAATAAAGTTATTTTCAGGCTCCAACAACGCAGAAGGTCATTTCGGGATTGCAGAGTGCCGTGCTTCTTAATCTAACAGTCACAAGCCGCTCCCCAAAGCAGTTAGAAGAGCTGGTCTGAGAGAGGAGTTCAGGAGAAGGGAGAAATTTAAGGTTGAATTTAGCGGTTGTTTTCAGAGGCGTTTTGATGCCTTGGGCCATGTTTGAATCAGAGCTGTGGTCATCAAACAACACGATTCTCTGGCCCATTTCAGGCCTGACAATGTAACACAAAACACATAGTTACATGAGCAAATTAACACTTTTTTTGCTGTCCATGAGTGTCCAGATGATCAAAATTATTCCTCAAAAAAGGCCAACGTTAAGCATTAAAACTGGACTAATTGTGAACCAAAAGCGTATAATAAATGATATAATAATAGATGTCCTCCGTGATGTAAAGCTGCTTTATCTAGACCAAGTGTATTTTCCTGCAGTTTGTGTTGAACTTTTAGCATGTTTACTGTTTAGCACGGTTACTGTGTCCTTCCACTGGGCCTTTTCACGTCTAATATACATCCGCCTCATAATCTAGATCCAGTTTGTGCCCAAAAAGTACAGAAAGTGAACTCTATATGAATGTACCTCACCAAAAATGAAATAGATTTCCCAGATATGCTAATAATTTACCATTAAGGTACAATCAAGTATTTATTTTTAAATGTTTGGGTCCATTTACGGCAGGCATGTCCAAACTGTTTTCACCAAGGGCCGCATTTTGAAACTTAAACGGGGCAGAGGGCCACAAACAACTTAACAATGTCGAATTTGTTGAATGACAAAGTGAATCATTCGAAATGTTGCATTTGATGTAATTGCGATGAGCCTCCACCTTTAATTAGACCTGGAACATTAATAATAGTTAATAATAATTTCACAGTAAAAAGTACTAGTTTTTGTTGCCGACATAGCAGGAAGCTGGAGGGCCAAGAAAAATTGGTTTGAGGGTGTGATAAAATGTGAATATATGAGTATATTTCTGTGATGTATTTTATCTGCATAATAGTGATATTTTATCTGCATCATTAGTCTAAGAGAAAAACGGGTGTGTGACAAACTGCATTTGTTTGTGAAGGTATCGTAAAGATGGGCCAAAGAATGTTGCCCCAGGGGGGGGAGTTGCACCCCCCCTTGCAGGATTTATCTCTACGGAAAAATACAAGTGCCTTGATGTGAAGCTGACCAATGAGAAATGTGACCCGCCTCCTTTTTATGTGTGATTTTAATAAAATGACTTGTAAGAGGGAGGAACGCTGAGAGTGATTTTGGAAAGTCGTTCAGGTTGCTTACAACATCTTGACTCGGCTAAGCCTTCCTCTCCCTTGCAGCCACACAAAAGACTGACGTTTCTGTGTCGTTTAATATTCTAAGTTGAATTATGTTCTCTGACTGTTAAGTAATAGCATTGATTCATGTGTAATTTCTTGACAGAGGGCCGCATTTGGCCCCCGGGCCCTAGTTTGGACATGCCTGATTTACGGTATGTACCAAATTTGTGCTCGTTTGTGTAAAACGTGTTCGCTATGTCAGGATTGTATATTCATGTTAAAATATAGACAAACAGCTCAATCCTAACTTCCAACGCCCTTTGACCTTTGACCTATGCCACCAAACACAGCTGGCTCTGCGCACAGGGCCAGATTCATGGATCCACCTGCAGTTTGAGCCTCGTCAGGTTTTCCATCCGGAATTCTTCCCATATTATAAATAACATGAGCTAACCACGCGGCACCAATGTATTTCCCTCCAAAAGGACTTCACGTGTAACGGACTTCGCACAGACATCGCACAGACATCGCACAGACTTCGCACAGACATCGCACAGACATCGCACAGACATCGCACAGACATCGCACAGACTTCGCACACACATTGCACAGACTTCGCACAGACATCGCACACACATCGCACAGACTTCGCACAGACATCGCACAGACATCGCACAGACATCGCACAGACATCGCACAGACATCGCACAGACTTCGCACACACATTGCACAGACTTCGTACAGACATCGCACACACATCGCACAGACATCGCACAGACTTCGCACAGACATCGCACAGACTTCGCACAGACATCGCACAGACATCGCACAGACTTCGCACAGACATCGCACAGACATCGCACAGACATCGCACAGACATCGCACAGACATCGCACAGACATCGCACAGACTTCGCACAGACATCGCACAGACATCGCACAGACATCGCACAGACATCGCACAGACATCGCACAGACTTCGCACAGACATCGCACAGACATCGCACAGACATCGCACAGACATCGCACAGACATCGCACAGACTTCGCACAGACATCGCACAGACATCGCACAGACATCGCACAGACTTCGCACAGACATCGCACAGACATCGCACAGACATCGCACAGACTTCGCACAGACATCGCACAGACATCGCACAGACATCGCACAGACTTCGCACAGACATCGCACAGACATCGCACAGACATCGCACAGACATCGCACAGACTTCGCACACACATTGCACAGACTTCGCACAGACATCGCACACACATCGCACAGACATCGCACAGACTTCGCACAGACATCGCACAGACTTCGCACAGACATCGCACAGACATCGCACAGACTTCGCACAGACATCGCACAGACATCGCACAGACATCGCACAGACATCGCACAGACATCGCACAGACTTCGCACAGACATCGCACAGACATCGCACAGACATCGCACAGACATCGCACAGACTTCGCACAGACATCGCACAGACATCGCACAGACATCGCACAGACTTCGCACAGACATCGCACAGACATCGCACAGACATCGCACAGACATCGCACAGACTTCGCACACACATTGCACAGACTTCGCACAGACATCGCACACACATCGCACAGACATTGCACAGACTTCGCACAGACATCGCACACACATCGCACAGACATCGCACAGACTTCGCACAGACATCGCACAGACTTCGCACAGACATCGCACAGACATCGCACAGACTTCGCACAGACATCGCACAGACATCGCACAGACATCGCACAGACATCGCACAGACATCGCACAGACATCGCACAGACATCGCACAGACTTCGCACAGACATCGCACAGACATCGCACAGACATCGCACAGACTTCGCACAGACATCGCACAGACATCGCACAGACATCGCACAGACATCGCACAGACATCGCACAGACTTCGCACACACATTGCACAGACTTCGCACAGACATCGCACACACATCGCACAGACATCGCACAGACTTCGCACAGACATCGCACAGACTTCGCACAGACATCGCACAGACATCGCACAGACTTCGCACAGACTTCGCACAGACATCGCACACACATCGCACAGACATCGCACAGACTTCGCACAGACATCGCACAGACATCGCACAGACTTCGCACAGACATCGCACAGACATCGCACAGACTTCGCACAGACATCGCACAGACATCGCACACATTCTCCGTCTTTATGTCGAAAGATGAGGTAATCCTGTCCTTTCAACACTCCATGTAAACAAAAGAACGAGATGGAAAGTGTCAGGCAAACAGGGAGTTGGGGGTGTGATTCCCAGGCAGTGGTGGATCCAAACAGACTGCGCCCCACTGTTCAATATGTTCTGTTTATAGCCTTTATTGTCCCCACATTGGACACGTCCTTCAGCCTGTTTATAGCCTTTATTGTCCCCACATTGGACACGTCCTTCAGCCTGTTTATAGCCTTTATTGTCCCCACATTCGACCCGTCCTTCAGCCTGTTTGTAGCCTTTATTGTCCCCACATTTGACCCGTCCTTCAGCCTGTTTATAGCCCTCCCCACATTGGACCCGTCCTTCAGCCGTTTATAGCCTTTATTGTCCCTAAATTCGACCCGTCCTTCAGCCTGTTTATAGCCTTTATTGTCCCTAAATTCGACCCGTCCTTCAGCCTGTTTATTGCCTTTATTGTGCCCAAATTCGACCCGTCCTTCAGCCTGTTTGTAGCCTTTATTGTCCCCACATTTGACCCGTCCTTCAGCCTGTTTATAGCCCTCCCCACATTGGACCCGTCCTTCAGCCTGTTTATAGCCTTTATTGTCCCTAAATTCGACCCGTCCTTCAGCCTGTTTATAGCCTTTATTGTCCCCACATTTGACCCGTCCTTCAGCCTGTTTATACCGGCGGCGACACAGTTCGGGACGAGGTGGCGGCGGCGACACAGTTCGGGACGAGGTGGCGGCGGCGACACAGTTCGGGACGAGGTGGCGGCGGCGACACAGTTCTGGACGAGGTGGCGGCGGCGACACAGTTCGGGACGAGGTGGCGGCGGGGACACAGTTCGGGACGAGGTGGCGGCGGCGACACAGTTCGGGACGAGGTGGCGGCGGCGACACAGTTCTGGACGAGGTGGCGGCGGCGACACAGTTCGGGACGAGGTGGCGGCGGCGACACAGTTCGGGACGAGGTGGCGGCGGCGACACAGTTCGGGACGAGGTGGCGGCGGCGACACAGTTTGGTACGAGGTGGCGGCGGCGGCGACACAGTTTGGGACGAGGTGGCGGCGACACAATTTGGGACGAGGTGGCGGCGGCGACAGAGTTCGGGACGAGGTGGCGGCGGCGACACAGTTCGGGACGAGGTGGCGGCGGGGACACAGTTCGGGACGAGGTGGCGGCGGCGACACAGTTCGGGACGAGGTGGCGGCGGCGACACAGTTCTGGACGAGGTGGCGGCGGCGACACAGTTCGGGACGAGGTGGCGGCGGCGACACAGTTCGGGACGAGGTGGCGGCGGCGACACAGTTCGGGACGAGGTGGCGGCGGCGACACAGTTTGGTACGAGGTGGCGGCGGCGGCGACACAGTTTGGGACGAGGTGGCGGCGACACAATTTGGGACGAGGTGGTGGCGGCGACAGAGTTCGGGACGAGGTGGTGGCGGCGATACAGTTCGGGACGAGGTGGCGGCGGCGACACAGTTCGGGACGAGGTGGCGGCGGCGACACAGTTCGGGACGAGGTGGCGGCGGCGACACAGTTCGGGACGAGGTGGCGGCGGCGACACAGTTCGGGACGAGGTGGCGGCGGCGACACAGTTCGGGACGAGGTGGCGGCGGCGACACAGTTCGGGACGAGGTGGCGGCGGCGACACAGTTCGGGACGAGGTGGCGGCGGCGACACAGTTCGGGACGAGGTGGCGGCGGCGACACAGCCACACACATTACATCTGGTCAAATGGAGCATAAACAAAAAAGTCAATTCAATAAAATGTTCTTTACGAGTGAATGCACCATCAAATGAGTGACAGACCCGTCATGTGCACCATAACACGCACGCAGACACGCTCGCCACACGCTCGCCACACGCTCGCCACACGCTCGCCACACGCTCGCCACACGCAGACATAGACGCGATCGGCTCGGCCCGAACTCCAACAAAATGGAGGTTGTGAGAACGCCCGTCGCAACAGTGCCGACTAGTTCAAAAAAGAAAAAACATGAAACGCTTAATCTTTGGCCTAGGCACATGAGACAGTGATAGAGCTACCTTTGACCTCTGACCTTTGAGGAGTAAAACGCACCTGGCAGCATCGCTCTATGATAAACAGGAAGTCAACCGTGTTGAATCAAAGTGGCGCCATCACGTTTGACTTTTTCTTTTCAAAATCGTACTTGTCCTAGGTTTTTTGTCCGATCGAGCTCAAAACAACACTTTTTCCACCTCACAACATTGAAATGTAATAAATATTCAAAAGAATGTTGATATTCTTTACGGTCTCTGCGTAACACGCCCTCAAAAAAGGCTTAATTTCCTGTTTTTTCAAGGACAAGTCACGCCTATTGAAATTGATCTACGGAGCTCATATTTCACTCACTAATGCGTTTTTATGTCTGATTGGAAATAAATACCATGTAACAAATTGACTCTATAGCGCCCCCTACCCATTGTGTGAAAAACATTGTCTGATTTGTTTGAAACTCATGGATTATATTCTCCTCGAGACGCCATGAAAAAAAGTTTATTGCAGATATTGTGTATTTTCACAATTGGCCAGCAGAGGCGCAATGAATGCCTTCACTTCCTCTTCTTCTTTTATTTTGATGGAACATTTCCTGTATATGGTATATTAGGGCGGGCTCAGGGTGGAAACTCATGAGGAATTGGGGCAGCACCGACGTAAGGTGGGAGGAGGGAAGTGCGTACAGGTTTTTATAGATATACAGAGATATATTTTGCACGCTTTCAAGTACAATTCAACACATTCTTTTTTAAATGAGGCCCCTGGGCGGTCCCCAACAAAAATCACTTGACAAAGTTGTAAAGCATATTTCTGGACAAAACCATGACAACCAAACCCGACTTAGGGCACACATTGTGGTCAGAGAAAGTTTAAACTGAAAAAAACTCTTGCCTTAACCACATCAAAAAGGCAAGATTTATGTTTCAGTGAAGTATTTGGAGACACGTGCACATGCGCTTTCTGTTTCCCAGGATGAAAGTAGCGTTTGATTGGCCGTGACTTGCCGTAATGACAAACTCGTGTGCTGGAAAGATGAACCAACTTCTTATATATTCCTGGTATAGTCGGGATACATTTGGTGCATAAATAGTTAGTTGGAAAATGAAGTCCTGTGTAGGAAGTGCATGTAAAGGGACATAAGTCAAGAGATCATGGTTTTGGGCACAAAGCCAGATGCCTCAGGTGATTATTTGAAAAGTGTAAACGTGCCTTTAATCTGATCCATATGCTACAGTGCTGAGAGCTACAACAAAGAGAGACATAATTCAAAGTACTTCCAGGTCAGATTTCCTAGAAAAAGACGCAGACACAGTAGGTCACGTTGAGGGAAGTCTGCAGAAACTTTGGATCCAAGTTCTTGAGTTCTTTTCCAGATAGTGTGAGCGTTTATGTGCTTTTTTGTTTCTTTCTCTGTTTGTTGTTGAGGATTCTTTTTGGGGTGTAGATTTTATTATACAGAGCAGTGTTCTGTCTCTGCAGCGCTCCGCCTGGATCAACAGAGAGATGAATGCAGCAGTTACAGAGACGTCCTCCATGAAAACCTGCTCCAGAAGCTCTGGACCTCAGACAACAAGACAACGAGCCTGAGCACACAGCCAGGAGAACACTGGAACTCTGTCAATGTCCACGAACATCTCTGAGAAGATCTGAAAATGACTCCAATGCTCAAGGAACTGACCAAAAATAGGTGTGGCAGGTTTGTAGCATTCTACTCAAAAAGAGACTTGAGGCTGTGTTAGTGCCAAAGGCTGTGAATAATGATGTGCATCTGCTTTTTTGTGTTAGGTTTAGATTTTTTAAATTGATTTTTCTAATACATTTGTAGAATTCAACACACCAAACAATCATTTGAAGATATTGTTTGTACAATTTTTAGGCAAATAATA
>NW_027316098.1:0-55486 GCF_026437365.1 Eucyclogobius newberryi
TTCATGGGCTGAAAAGGCTTTTGGAGCAATAAAAACGTAAAAACTGCTATAACTCAAAAATGCAATAAGATAGGTTCAAACTTTAAAAGACATGTTGTGCAGATGTACAAGCCCCTCTTGCACAGAAAGTATGGCTTAGATATCTCTTGTAGTTTCTTCAGAACACACAAATTATCTGAAAATGCTTTTGAAGCAATAGACACAAAAACAGCTATAAATCCAAAACCTAATATGATAGACTCAAACTTTAAACTATATATTGCGTAGATTTACAGGTCCTACTTGCCCAGCAAAAAGGGTTCGAATAGCTCTTGCGCTTTTTTCGAAACTCACAAACAACTGTTCATGGGCTGAAAAGGCTTTTAGAGCAATAAAAACTTAAAAACTGCTATAACTCAAAAATGCAATAAGATAGGTTCAAACTTTAAAAGACATGTTGTGCAGATGTACAAGCCCCTCTTGCACAGAAAGTATGGCTTAGATATCTCTTGTAGTTTCTTCAGAACACACGAAATTATCTGAAAATGCTTTTGAAGCAATAGACACAAAAACAGCTATAAATCCAAAACCTAATATGATAGACTCAAACTTTAAAACTATATATTGTGTAGATTTACAGGTCCTACTTGCCCAGCAAAAAGGGTTCGAATAGCTCTTGCGCTTTTTTCGAAACTCACAAACAACTGTTCATGGGCTGAAAAGGCTTTTGGAGCAATAAAAACGTAAAAACTGCTATAACTCATAAATGCAATAAGATAGGTTCAAAACTTTAAAAGACATGTTGTGCAGATGTACAAGCCCCTCTCTTGCACAGAAAGTATGGCTTAGATATCTCTTGTAGTTTCTTCAGAACACACAAATTATCTGAAAATGCTTTTGAAGCAATAGACACAAAAACAGCTATAAATCCAAAACCTAATATGATCAGACTCAAACTTTAAACTATATATTGTGTAGATTTACAGGTCCTACTTGCCCAGCAAAAAGGGTTTCGAATAGCTCTTGCACTTTTATCGAAACTCACAAACAGTCATGTTCAGGCTGAAAAGGCTTTTTGGAGGCAATAAAAACTTAAAAACTGCTAGTAAGCTCATAAATGCAATAAGATTAGGTTCAAACTTTAAAAGACATGTTGTGCAGATGTACAAGCCCCCTCTTGCACGAGAAAGTATGGCTTAGATATCTCTTGTAGTTTCTTCAGAACACACAAATTATCTGAAAATGCTTTGAAGCAATAGACACAAAAACAGCTATAAATCCAAAACCTAATATGATAGACTCAAACTTTAAACTATATATTGTGTAGATTTACAGGTCCTACTTGCCGCAGCAAAAAGGGTCTCGAATAGCTCTTGCGCTTTTTTTCGAAACTCACAAACAACTGTTCATGGGCTGAAAAGGCTTTTGGAGCAATAAAACGTTAAAAACTGCTATAACTCAAAAATGCAATAAGATAGGTTCAAACTTTAAAAGACATGTTGTGCAGATGTACAAGCCCCTCTTGCACAGAAAGTATGGCTTAGATATCTCTTGTAGTTTCTTCAGAACACACAAATTATCTGAAAAATGCTTTGAAGCAATAGACACAAAAACAGCTATAAATCCAAAACCTAATATGATAGACTCAAACTTTAAACTATATATTGTGTAGATTTACAGGTCCTACTTGCCCAGCAAAAAGGGTTCGAATAGGCTCTTGCGCTTTTTTTCGAAACTCACAAACAACTGTTCATGGGCTGAAAAGGCTTTTGGAGCAATAAAAACTTAAAAACTGCTATAACTCAAAAAATGCAATAAGATAGGTTCAAACTTTAAAAGACATGTTGTGCAGATGTACAAGCCCCTCTTGCACAGAAAGTATGGCTTAGATATCTCTTGTAGTTTCTTCAGAACACACAAATTATCTGAAAATGCTTTTGAAGCAATAGACACAAAAACAGCTATAAATCCAAAACCTAATATGATAGACTCAAACTTTAAACTATATATTGTGTAGATTTACAGGTCCTTACTTGCCCAGCAAAAAGGGTCGTTCGAATAGCTCTTGCGCTTTTTTCGAAACTCACAAACAACTGTTCATGGGCTGAAAAGGCTTTTGGAGCAATAAAAACTTAAAAACTGCTATAACTCAAAAATGCAATAAGATAGGTTCAAACTTTAAAAGACATGTTGTGCAGATGTACAAGCCCCTCTTGCACAGAAAGTATGGCTTAGATATCTCTTGTAGTTTCTTCAGAACACACAAATTATCTGAAAATGCTTTTGAAGCAATAGACACAAAAAACAGCTATAAATCCAAAACCTAATATGATAGACTCAAACTTTAAACTATATATTGTGTAGATTTACAGGTCCTACTTGCCCAGCAAAAAGGGTTCGAAATAGCTCTTGCACTTTTTATCGAAACTCACAAACAACTGTTTCAATGGGCTGAAAAGGCTTTTGGAGCAATAAAAACGTAAAAACTGCTATAACTCAAAAATGCAATAAGATATGTTGCAAACTTTTAAAAGACATGCTTGTCAGATGTACAAGCCCCTCTTGCACAGAAAGTATGGCTTAGATATCTCTTGTAGTTTCTTCAGAACACACAAATTATCTGAAAATGCTCTTTGAAGCAATAGACACAAAAACAGCTATAAATCCAAAACCTAATATGATAGACTCAAACTTTAAACTATATATTGTGTAGATTTACAGGTCCTACTTGCCCAGCAAAAAGGGTTCGAATAGCTCTTGCACTTTTATCGAAAACTCACAAACAACTGTTCATGGGCTGAAAAGGCTTTTGGAGCAATAAAAACTTAAAAACTGCTATAACTCAAAAATGCAATAAGATAGGTTCAAACTTTAAAAGACATGTTGTGCAGATGTACAAGCCCCCTCTTGCACAGAAAGTATGGCTTAGATATCTCTTGTAGTTTCTTCAGAACACACAAATTATCTGAAGATGCTTTTGAAGCAATAGACACAAAAACAGCTATAAATCCAAAACCTAATATGATAGACTCAAACTTTAAACTATATATTGTGCTAGATTTACAGGTCCTACTTGCCCAGCAAAAAGGGTTCGAATAGCTCTTGCGCTTTTTTCGAAACTCACAAACAACTGTTCATGGGCTGAAAAGGCTTTTGGAGCAATAAAAACGTAAAAACTGCTATAACTCAAAAATGCAATAAGATAGGTTCAAACTTTAAAAGACATGTTGTGCAGATGTACAAGCCCCCTCTTGCACAGAAAGTATGGCTTAGATATCTCTTGTAGTTTCTTCAGAACACACAAATTATCTGAAAATGCTTTTGAAGCAATAGACACAAAAACAGCTATAAATCCAAAACCTAATATGATAGACTCAAACTTTAAAACTATATATTGTGTAGATTTACAGGTCCTACTTGCCCAGCAAAAAGGGTTCGAATAGCTCTTGCGCTTTTTTCGAAACTCATAAACAACTGTTCATGGGCTGAAAAGGCTTTTGGAGCAATAAAAACGTAAAAACTGCTATAACTCAAAAATGCAATAAGATAGGTTCAAACTTTAAAAGACATGTTGTGCAGATGTACAAGCCACTCTTGCACAGAAAGTATGGCTTAGATATCTCTTGTAGTTTCTTCAGAACACACAAATTATCTGAAAATGCTTTTGAAGCAATAGGACACAAAAACAGCTATAAATCCAAAACCTAATATGATAGACTCAAACTTTAAACTATATATTGCGTAGATTTACAGGTCCTACTTGCCCAGCAAAAAAGGGTTCGAATAGCTCTTGCGCTTTTTTCGAAACTCACAAACAACTGTTCATGGGCTGAAAAGGCTTTTAGAGCAATAAAAACTTAAAAACTGCTATAACTCAAAAATGCAATAAGATAGGTTCAAACTTTAAAAGACATGTTGTGCAGATGTACAAGCCCCTCTTGCACAGAAAGTATGGCTTAGATATCTCTTGTAGTTTCTTCAGAACACACAAATTATCTGAAAATGCTTTTGAAGCAATAGACACAAAAACAGCTATAAATCCAAAACCTAATATGATAGACTCAAACTTTAAACTATATATTGTGCAGATTTACAGGTCCTACTTGCCCAGCAAAAAGGGTTCGAATAGCTCTTGCGCTTTTTTTCGAAACTCACAAACAACTGTTCATGGGCTGAAAAGGCTTTTGGAGCAATAAAAACTTAAAAACTGCTATAACTCAAAAATGCAATAAGATAGGTTCAAACTTTAAAAGACATGTTGTGCAGATGTACAAGCCCCTCTTGCACAGAAAGTATGGCTTAGATATCTCTTGTAGTTTCTTCAGAACACACAAATTATCTGAAAATGCTTTTGAAGCAATAGACACAAAAACAGCTATAAATCCAAAACCTAATATGATAGACTCAAACTTTAAACTATATATTGTGTAGATTTACAGGTCCTACTTGCCCAGCAAAAAGGGTTCGAATAGCTCTTGCGCTTTTTTCGAAACTCATAAACAACTGTTCATGGGCTGAAAAGGCTTTTGGAGCAATAAAAACGTAAAAACTGCTATAACTCATAAATGCAATAAGATAGGTTCAAACTTTAAAAGACATGTTGTGCAGATGTACAAGCCCCTCTTGCACAGAAAGTATGGCTTAGATATCTCTTGTAGTTTCTTCAGAACACACAAATTATCTGAAAATGCTTTTGAAGCAATAGACACAAAAACAGCTATAAATCCAAAACCTAATATGATAGACTCAAACTTTAAACTATATATTGTGTAGATTTACAGGTCCTACTTGCCCAGCAAAAAGGGTTCGAATAGCTCTTGCACTTTTATCGAAACTCACAAACAACTGTTCATGGGCTGAAAAGGCTTTTGGAGCAATAAAAACTTAAAAACTGCTATAACTCAAAAATGCAATAAGATAAGTTCAAACTTTAAAAGACATGTTGTGCAGATGTACAAGCCCCTCTTGCACAGAAAGTATGGCTTAGATATCTCTTGTAGTTTCTTCAGAACACACAAATTATCTGAAAATGCTTTTGAAGCAATAGACACAAAAACAGCTATAAATCCAAAACCTAATATGATAGACTCAAACTTTAAACTATATATTGTGTAGATTTACAGGTCCTACTTGCCCAGCAAAAAGGGTTCGAATAGCTCTTGCGCTTTTTTCGAAACTCACAAACAACTGTTCATGGGCTGAAAAGGCTTTTGGAGCAATAAAAACGTAAAAACTGCTATAACTCAAAAATGCAATAAGATAGGTTCAAACTTTAAAAGACATGTTGTGCAGATTTACAAGCCACTCTTGCACAGAAAGTATGGCTTAGATATCTCTTGTAGTTTCTTCAGAACACACAAATTATCTGAAAATGCTTTTGAAGCAATAGACACAAAAACAGCTATAAATCCAAAACCTAATATGATAGACTCAAACTTTAAACTATATATTGCGTAGATTTACAGGTCCTACTTGCCCAGCAAAAAGGGTTCGAATAGCTCTTGCGCTTTTTTCGAAACTCACAAACAACTGTTCATGGGCTGAAAAGGCTTTTAGAGCAATAAAAACTTAAAAACTGCTATAACTCAAAAATGCAATAAGATAGGTTCAAACTTTAAAAGACATGTTGTGCAGATGTACAAGCCCCTCTTGCACAGAAAGTATGGCTTAGATATCTCTTGTAGTTTCTTCAGAACACACAAATTATCTGAAAATGCTTTTGAAGCAATAGACACAAAAACAGCTATAAATCCAAAACCTAATATGATAGACTCAAACTTTAAACTATATATTGTGTAGATTTACAGGTCCTACTTGCCCAGCAAAAAGGGTTCGAATAGCTCTTGCGCTTTTTTCGAAACTCACAAACAACTGTTCATGGGCTGAAAAGGCTTTTGGAGCAATAAAAACGTAAAAACTGCTATAACTCATAAATGCAATAAGATAGGTTCAAACTTTAAAAGACATGTTGTGCAGATGTACAAGCCCCTCTTGCACAGAAAGTATGGCTTAGATATCTCTTGTAGTTTCTTCAGAACACACAAATTATCTGAAAATGCTTTTGAAGCAATAGACACAAAAACAGCTATAAATCCAAAACCTAATATGATAGACTCAAACTTTAAACTATATATTGTGTAGATTTACAGGTCCTACTTGCCCAGCAAAAAGGGTTCGAATAGCTCTTGCGCTTTTTTCGAAACTCACAAACAACTGTTCATGGGCTGAAAAGGCTTTTGGAGAAATAAAAACGTAAAAACTGCTATAACTCATAAATGCAATAAGATAGGTTCAAACTTTAAAAGACATGTTGTGCAGATGTACAAGCCCCTCTTGCACAGAAAGTATGGCTTAGATATCTCTTGTAGTTTCTTCAGAACACACAAATTATCTGAAAATGCTTTTGAAGCAATAGACACAAAAACAGCTATAAATCCAAAACCTAATATGATAGACTCAAACTTTAAACTATATATTGTGTAGATTTACAGGTCCTACTTGCCCAGCAAAAAGGGTTCGAATAGCTCTTGCACTTTTATCGAAACTCACAAACAACTGTTCATGGGCTGAAAAGGCTTTTGGAGCAATAAAAACTTAAAAACTGATATAACTCATAAATGCAATAAGATAGGTTCAAACTTTAAAAGACATGTTGTGCAGATGTACAAGCCCCTCTTGCACAGAAAGTATGGCTTAGATATCTCTTGTAGTTTCTTCAGAACACACAAATTATCTGAAAATGCTTTTGAAGCAATAGACACAAAAACAGCTATAAATCCAAAACCTAATATGATAGACTCAAACTTTAAACTATATATTGTGTAGATTTACAGGTCCTACTTGCCCAGCAAAAAGGGTTCGAATAGCTCTTGCGCTTTTTTCGAAACTCACAAACAACTGTTCATGGGCTGAAAAGGCTTTTGGAGCAATAAAAACGTAAAAACTGCTATAACTCAAAAATGCAATAAGATAGGTTCAAACTTTAAAAGACATGTTGTGCAGATGTACAAGCCCCTCTTGCACAGAAAGTATGGCTTAGATATCTCTTGTAGTTTCTTCAGAACACACAAATTATCTGAAAATGCTCTTGAAGCAATAGACACAAAAACAGCTATAAATCCAAAACCTAATATGATAGACTCAAACTTTAAACTATATATTGTGTAGATTTACAGGTCCTACTTGCCCAGCAAAAAGGGTTCGAATAGATCTTGCGCTTTTTTCGAAACTCACAAACAACTGTTCATGGGCTGAAAAGGCTTTTGGAGCAATAAAAACTTAAAAACTGCTATAACTCAAAAATGCAATAAGATAGGTTCAAACTTTAAAAGACATGTTGTGCAGATGTACAAGCCCCTCTTGCACAGAAAGTATGGCTTAGATATCTCTTGTAGTTTCTTCAGAACACACAAATGATCTGAAAATTCTTTTGAAGCAATAGACACAAAAACAGCTATAAATCCAAAACCTAATATGATAGACTCAAACTTTAAACTATATATTGTGTAGATTTACAGGTCCTACTTGCCCAGCAAAAAGGGTTCGAATAGCTCTTGCGCTTTTTTCGAAACTCACAAACAACTGTTCATGGGCTGAAAAGGCTTTTGGAGCAATAAAAACTTAAAAACTGCTATAACTCAAAAATGCAATAAGATAGGTTCAAACTTTAAAAGACATGTTGTGCAGATGTACAAGCCCCTCTTGCACAGAAAGTATGGCTTAGATATCTCTTGTAGTTTCTTCAGAACACACAAATTATCTGAAAATGCTTTTGAAGCAATAGACACAAAAACAGCTATAAATCCAAAACCTAATATGATAGACTCAAACTTTAAACTATATATTGTGTAGATTTACAGGTCCTACTTGCCCAGCAAAAAGGGTTCAAATAGCTCTTGCACTTTTTTCGAAACTCACAAACAACTGTTCATGGGCTGAAAAGGCTTTTGGAGCAATAAAAACGTAAAAACTGCTATAACTCAAAAAATGCAATAAGATAGGTTCAAACTTTAAAAGACATGCTGTGCAGATGTACAAGCCCCTCTTGCACAGAAAGTATGGCTTAGATATCTCTTGTAGTTTCTTCAGAACACACAAATTATCTGAAAATGCTCTTGAAGCAATAGACACAAAAACAGCTATAAATCCAAAACCTAATATGATAGACTCAAACTTTAAACTATATATTGTGTAGATTTACAGGTCCTACTTGCCCAGCAAAAAGGGTTCGAATAGATCTTGCACTTTTATCGAAACTCACAAACAACTGTTCATGGGCTGAAAAGGCTTTTGGAGCAATAAAAACTTAAAAACTGCTATAACTCAAAAATGCAATAAGATAAGTTCAAACTTTAAAAGACATGTTGTGCAGATGTACAAGCCCCTCTTGCACAGAAAGTATGGCTTAGATATCTCTTGTAGTTTCTTCAGAACACACAAATTATCTGAAGATGCTTTTGAAGCAATAGACACAAAAACAGCTATAAATCCAAAACCTAATATGATAGACTCAAACTTTAAACTATATATTGTGTAGATTTACAGGTCCTACTTGCCCAGCAAAAAGGGTTCGAATAGCTTTTGCGCTTTTTTCGAAACTCACAAACAACTGTTCATGGGCTGAAAAGGCTTTTGGAGCAATAAAAACTTAAAAACTGCTATAACTCAAAAATGCAATAAGATAGGTTCAAACTTTAAAAGACATGTTGTGCAGATGTACAAGCCCCTCTTGCACAGAAAGTATGGCTTAGATATCTCTTGTAGTTTCTTCAGAACACACAAATTATCTGAAAATGCTTTTAAAGCAATAGACACAAAAACAGCTATAAATCCAAAACCTAATATGATAGACTCAAACTTTAAACTATATATTGTGTAGATTTACAGGTCCTACTTGCCCAGCAAAAAGGGTTCGAATAGCTCTTGCGCTTTTTTCGAAACTCATAAACAACTGTTCATGGGCTGAAAAGGCTTTTGGAGCAATAAAAACGTAAAAACTGCTATAACTCAAAAATGCAATAAGATAGGTTCAAACTTTAAAAGACATGTTGTGCAGATGTACAAGCCACTCTTGCACAGAAAGTATGGCTTAGATATCTCTTGTAGTTTCTTCAGAACACACAAATTATCTGAAAATGCTTTTGAAGCAATAGACACAAAAACAGCTATAAATCCAAAACCTAATATGATAGACTCAAACTTTAAACTATATATTGCGTAGATTTACAGGTCCTACTTGCCCAGCAAAAAGGGTTCGAATAGCTCTTGCGCTTTTTTCGAAACTCACAAACAACTGTTCATGGGCTGAAAAGGCTTTTAGAGCAATAAAAACTTAAAAACTGCTATAACTCAAAAATGCAATAAGATAGGTTCAAACTTTAAAAGACATGTTGTGCAGATGTACAAGCCCCTCTTGCACAGAAAGTATGGCTTAGATATCTCTTGTAGTTTCTTCAGAACACACAAATTATCTGAAAATGCTTTTGAAGCAATAGACACAAAAACAGCTATAAATCCAAAACCTAATATGATAGACTCAAACTTTAAACTATATATTGTGCAGATTTACAGGTCCTACTTGCCCAGCAAAAAGGGTTCGAATAGCTCTTGCGCTTTTTTCGAAACTCACAAACAACTGTTCATGGGCTGAAAAGGCTTTTGGAGCAATAAAAACTTAAAAACTGCTATAACTCAAAAATGCAATAAGATAGGTTCAAACTTTAAAAGACATGTTGTGCAGATGTACAAGCCCCTCTTGCACAGAAAGTATGGCTTAGATATCTCTTGTAGTTTCTTCAGAACACACAAATTATCTGAAAATGCTTTTGAAGCAATAGACACAAAAACAGCTATAAATCCAAAACCTAATATGATAGACTCAAACTTTAAACTATATATTGTGTAGATTTACAGGTCCTACTTGCCCAGCAAAAAGGGTTCGAATAGCTCTTGCGCTTTTTTCGAAACTCATAAACAACTGTTCATGGGCTGAAAAGGCTTTTGGAGCAATAAAAACGTAAAAACTGCTATAACTCATAAATGCAATAAGATAGGTTCAAACTTTAAAAGACATGTTGTGCAGATGTACAAGCCCCTCTTGCACAGAAAGTATGGCTTAGATATCTCTTGTAGTTTCTTCAGAACACACAAATTATCTGAAAATGCTTTTGAAGCAATAGACACAAAAACAGCTATAAATCCAAAACCTAATATGATAGACTCAAACTTTAAACTATATATTGTGTAGATTTACAGGTCCTACTTGCCCAGCAAAAAGGGTTCGAATAGCTCTTGCACTTTTATCGAAACTCACAAACAACTGTTCATGGGCTGAAAAGGCTTTTGGAGCAATAAAAACTTAAAAACTGCTATAACTCAAAAATGCAATAAGATAAGTTCAAACTTTAAAAGACATGTTGTGCAGATGTACAAGCCCCTCTTGCACAGAAAGTATGGCTTAGATATCTCTTGTAGTTTCTTCAGAACACACAAATTATCTGAAAATGCTTTTGAAGCAATAGACACAAAAACAGCTATAAATCCAAAACCTAATATGATAGACTCAAACTTTAAACTATATATTGTGTAGATTTACAGGTCCTACTTGCCCAGCAAAAAGGGTTCGAATAGCTCTTGCGCTTTTTTCGAAACTCACAAACAACTGTTCATGGGCTGAAAAGGCTTTTGGAGCAATAAAAACGTAAAAACTGCTATAACTCAAAAATGCAATAAGATAGGTTCAAACTTTAAAAGACATGTTGTGCAGATTTACAAGCCACTCTTGCACAGAAAGTATGGCTTAGATATCTCTTGTAGTTTCTTCAGAACACACAAATTATCTGAAAATGCTTTTGAAGCAATAGACACAAAAACAGCTATAAATCCAAAACCTAATATGATAGACTCAAACTTTAAACTATATATTGCGTAGATTTACAGGTCCTACTTGCCCAGCAAAAAGGGTTCGAATAGCTCTTGCACTTTTATCGAAACTCACAAACAACTGTTCATGGGCTGAAAAGGCTTTTGGAGCAATAAAAACTTAAAAACTGCTATAACTCAAAAATGCAATAAGATAAGTTCAAACTTTAAAAGACATGTTGTGCAGATGTACAAGCCCCTCTTGCACAGAAAGTATGGCTTAGATATCTCTTGTAGTTTCTTCAGAACACACAAATTATCTGAAAATGCTTTTGAAGCAATAGACACAAAAACAGCTATAAATCCAAAACCTAATATGATAGACTCAAACTTTAAACTATATATTGTGTAGATTTACAGGTCCTACTTGCCCAGCAAAAAGGGTTCGAATAGCTCTTGCGCTTTTTTCGAAACTCACAAACAACTGTTCATGGGCTGAAAAGGCTTTTGGAGCAATAAAAACGTAAAAACTGCTATAACTCAAAAATGCAATAAGATAGGTTCAAACTTTAAAAGACATGTTGTGCAGATTTACAAGCCACTCTTGCACAGAAAGTATGGCTTAGATATCTCTTGTAGTTTCTTCAGAACACACAAATTATCTGAAAATGCTTTTGAAGCAATAGACACAAAAACAGCTATAAATCCAAAACCTAATATGATAGACTCAAACTTTAAACTATATATTGCGTAGATTTACAGGTCCTACTTGCCCAGCAAAAAGGGTTCGAATAGCTCTTGCGCTTTTTTCGAAACTCACAAACAACTGTTCATGGGCTGAAAAGGCTTTTAGAGCAATAAAAACTTAAAAACTGCTATAACTCAAAAATGCAATAAGATAGGTTCAAACTTTAAAAGACATGTTGTGCAGATGTACAAGCCCCTCTTGCACAGAAAGTATCGCTTAGATATCTCTTGTAGTTTCTTCAGAACACACAAATTATCTGAAAATGCTTTTGAAGCAATAGACACAAAAACAGCTATAAATCCAAAACCTAATATGATAGACTCAAACTTTAAACTATATATTGTGCAGATTTACAGGTCCTACTTGCCCAGCAAAAAGGGTTCGAATAGCTCTTGCGCTTTTTTCGAAACTCACAAACAACTGTTCATGGGCTGAAAAGGCTTTTGGAGCAATAAAAACTTAAAAACTGCTATAACTCAAAAATGCAATAAGATAGGTTCAAACTTTAAAAGACATGTTGTGCAGATGTACAAGCCCCTCTTGCACAGAAAGTATGGCTTAGATATCTCTTGTAGTTTCTTCAGAACACACAAATTATCTGAAAATGCTTTTGAAGCAATAGACACAAAAACAGCTATAAATCCAAAACCTAATATGATAGACTCAAACTTTAAACTATATATTGTGTAGATTTACAGGTCCTACTTGCCCAGCAAAAAGGGTGCGAATAGCTCTTGCACTTTTTTCGAAACTCACAAACAACTGTTCATGGGCTGAAAAGGCTTTTGGAGCAATAAAAACTTAAAAACTGCTATAACTCAAAAATGCAATAAGATAGGTTCAAACTTTAAAAGACATGTTGTGCAGATGTACAAGCCCCTCTTGCACAGAAAGTATGGCTTAGATATCTCTTGTAGTTTCTTCAGAACACACAAATTATCTGAAAATGCTTTTGAAGCAATAGACACAAAAACAGCTATAAATCCAAAACCTAATATGATAGACTCAAACTTTAAACTATATATTGTGTAGATTTACAGGTCCTACTTGCCCAGCAAAAAGGGTTCGAATAGCTCTTGCGCTTTTTTCGAAACTCACAAACAACTGTTCATGGGCTGAAAAGGCTTTTGGAGCAATAAAAACGTAAAAACTGCTATAACTCAAAAATGCAATAAGATAGGTTCAAACTTTAAAAGACATGTTGTGCAGATGTACAAGCCCCTCTTGCACAGAAAGTATGGCTTAGATATCTCTTGTAGTTTCTTCAGAACACACAAATTATCTGAAAATGCTCTTGAAGCAATAGACACAAAAACAGCTATAAATCCAAAACCTAATATGATAGACTCAAACTTTAAACTATATATTGTGTAGATTTACAGGTCCTACTTGCCCAGCAAAAAGGGTTCGAATAGCTCTTGCACTTTTATCGAAACTCACAAACAACTGTTCATGGGCTGAAAAGGCTTTTGGAGCAATAAAAACTTAAAAACTGCTATAACTCAAAAATGCAATAAGATAAGTTCAAACTTTAAAAGACATGTTGTGCAGATGTACAAGCCCCTCTTGCACAGAAAGTATGGCTTAGATATCTCTTGTAGTTTCTTCAGAACACACAAATTATCTGAAAATGCTTTTGAAGCAATAGACACAAAAACAGCTATAAATCCAAAACCTAATATGATAGACTCAAACTTTAAACTATATATTGTGTAGATTTACAGGTCCTACTTGCCCAGCAAAAAGGGTTCGAATAGATCTTGCGCTTTTTTCGAAACTCACAAACAACTGTTCATGGGCTGAAAAGGCTTTTGGAGCAATAAAAACGTAAAAACTGCTATAACTCAAAAATGCAATAAGATAGGTTCAAACTTTAAAAGACATGTTGTGCAGATTTACAAGCCACTCTTGCACAGAAAGTATGGCTTAGATATCTCTTGTAGTTTCTTCAGAACACACAAATTATCTGAAAATGCTTTTGAAGCAATAGACACAAAAACAGCTATAAATCCAAAACCTAATATGATAGACTCAAACTTTAAACTATATATTGCGTAGATTTACAGGTCCTACTTGCCCAGCAAAAAGGGTTCGAATAGCTCTTGCGCTTTTTTCGAAACTCACAAACAACTGTTCATGGGCTGAAAAGGCTTTTAGAGCAATAAAAACTTAAAAACTGCTATAACTCAAAAATGCAATAAGATAGGTTCAAACTTTAAAAGACATGTTGTGCAGATGTACAAGCCCCTCTTGCACAGAAAGTATCGCTTAGATATCTCTTGTAGTTTCTTCAGAACACACAAATTATCTGAAAATGCTTTTGAAGCAATAGACACAAAAACAGCTATAAATCCAAAACCTAATATGATAGACTCAAACTTTAAACTATATATTGTGCAGATTTACAGGTCCTACTTGCCCAGCAAAAAGGGTTCGAATAGCTCTTGCGCTTTTTTCGAAACTCACAAACAACTGTTCATGGGCTGAAAAGGCTTTTGGAGCAATAAAAACTTAAAAACTGCTATAACTCAAAAATGCAATAAGATAGGTTCAAACTTTAAAAGACATGTTGTGCAGATGTACAAGCCCCTCTTGCACAGAAAGTATGGCTTAGATATCTCTTGTAGTTTCTTCAGAACACACAAATTATCTGAAAATGCTTTTGAAGCAATAGACACAAAAACAGCTATAAATCCAAAACCTAATATGATAGACTCAAACTTTAAACTATATATTGTGTAGATTTACAGGTCCTACTTGCCCAGCAAAAAGGGTGCGAATAGCTCTTGCACTTTTTTCGAAACTCACAAACAACTGTTCATGGGCTGAAAAGGCTTTTGGAGCAATAAAAACTTAAAAACTGCTATAACTCAAAAATGCAATAAGATAGGTTCAAACTTTAAAAGACATGTTGTGCAGATGTACAAGCCCCTCTTGCACAGAAAGTATGGCTTAGATATCTCTTGTAGTTTCTTCAGAACACACAAATTATCTGAAAATGCTTTTGAAGCAATAGACACAAAAACAGCTATAAATCCAAAACCTAATATGATAGACTCAAACTTTAAACTATATATTGTGTAGATTTACAGGTCCTACTTGCCCAGCAAAAAGGGTTCGAATAGCTCTTGCACTTTTTTCGAAACTCACAAACAACTGAAAAGGCTTTTGGAGCAATAAAAACTTAAAAACTGCTATAACTCAAAAATGCAATAAGATAGGTTCAAACTTTAAAAGACATGTTGTGCAGATGTACAAGCCCCTCTTGCACAGAAAGTATGGCTTAGATATCTCTTGTAGTTTCTTCAGAACACACAAATTATCTGAAAATGCTTTTGAAGCAATAGACACAAAAACAGCTATAAATCCAAAACCTAATATGATAGACTCAAACTTTAAACTATATATTGTGTAGATTTACAGGTCCTACTTGCCCAGCAAAAAGGGTTCGAATAGCTCTTGCGCTTTTTTCGAAACTCACAAACAACTGTTCATGGGCTGAAAAGGCTTTTGGAGCAATAAAAACGTAAAAACTGCTATAACTCAAAAATGCAATAAGATAGGTTCAAACTTTAAAAGACATGTTGTGCAGATGTACAAGCCCCTCTTGCACAGAAAGTATGGCTTAGATATCTCTTGTAGTTTCTTCAGAACACACAAATTATCTGAAAATGCTCTTGAAGCAATAGACACAAAAACAGCTATAAATCCAAAACCTAATATGATAGACTCAAACTTTAAACTATATATTGTGTAGATTTACAGGTCCTACTTGCCCAGCAAAAAGGGTTCGAATAGCTCTTGCACTTTTATCGAAACTCACAAACAACTGTTCATGGGCTGAAAAGGCTTTTGGAGCAATAAAAACTTAAAAACTGCTATAACTCAAAAATGCAATAAGATAAGTTCAAACTTTAAAAGACATGTTGTGCAGATGTACAAGCCCCTCTTGCACAGAAAGTATGGCTTAGATATCTCTTGTAGTTTCTTCAGAACACACAAATTATCTGAAAATGCTTTTGAAGCAATAGACACAAAAACAGCTATAAATCCAAAACCTAATATGATAGACTCAAACTTTAAACTATATATTGTGTAGATTTACAGGTCCTACTTGCCCAGCAAAAAGGGTTCGAATAGATCTTGCGCTTTTTTCGAAACTCACAAACAACTGTTCATGGGCTGAAAAGGCTTTTGGAGCAATAAAAACTTAAAAACTGCTATAACTCAAAAATGCAATAAGATAGGTTCAAACTTTAAAAGACATGTTGTGCAGATGTACAAGCCCCTCTTGCACAGAAAGTATGGCTTAGATATCTCTTGTAGTTTCTTCAGAACACACAAATGATCTGAAAATTCTTTTGAAGCAATAGACACAAAAACAGCTATAAATCCAAAACCTAATATGATAGACTCAAACTTTAAACTATATATTGTGTAGATTTACAGGTCCTACTTGCCCAGCAAAAAGGGTTCGAATAGCTCTTGCGCTTTTTTCGAAACTCACAAACAACTGTTCATGGGCTGAAAAGGCTTTTGGAGCAATAAAAACTTAAAAACTGCTATAACTCAAAAATGCAATAAGATAGGTTCAAACTTTAAAAGACATGTTGTGCAGATGTACAAGCCCCTCTTGCACAGAAAGTATGGCTTAGATATCTCTTGTAGTTTCTTCAGAACACACAAATTATCTGAAAATGCTTTTGAAGCAATAGACACAAAAACAGCTATAAATCCAAAACCTAATATGATAGACTCAAACTTTAAACTATATATTGTGTAGATTTACAGGTCCTACTTGCCCAGCAAAAAGGGTTCAAATAGCTCTTGCACTTTTTTCGAAACTCACAAACAACTGTTCATGGGCTGAAAAGGCTTTTGGAGCAATAAAAACGTAAAAACTGCTATAACTCAAAAAATGCAATAAGATAGGTTCAAACTTTAAAAGACATGCTGTGCAGATGTACAAGCCCCTCTTGCACAGAAAGTATGGCTTAGATATCTCTTGTAGTTTCTTCAGAACACACAAATTATCTGAAAATGCTCTTGAAGCAATAGACACAAAAACAGCTATAAATCCAAAACCTAATATGATAGACTCAAACTTTAAACTATATATTGTGTAGATTTACAGGTCCTACTTGCCCAGCAAAAAGGGTTCGAATAGCTCTTGCACTTTTATCGAAACTCACAAACAACTGTTCATGGGCTGAAAAGGCTTTTGGAGCAATAAAAACTTAAAAACTGCTATAACTCAAAAATGCAATAAGATAAGTTCAAACTTTAAAAGACATGTTGTGCAGATGTACAAGCCCCTCTTGCACAGAAAGTATGGCTTAGATATCTCTTGTAGTTTCTTCAGAACACACAAATTATCTGAAGATGCTTTTGAAGCAATAGACACAAACACAGCTATAAATCCAAAACCTAATATGATAGACTCAAACTTTAAACTATATATTGTGTAGATTTACAGGTCCTACTTGCCCAGCAAAAAGGGTTCGAATAGATCTTGCGCTTTTTTCGAAACTCACAAACAACTGTTCATGGGCTGAAAAGGCTTTTGGAGCAATAAAAACTTAAAAACTGCTATAACTCAAAAATGCAATAAGATAGGTTCAAACTTTAAAAGACATGTTGTGCAGATGTACAAGCCCCTCTTGCACAGAAAGTATGGCTTAGATATCTCTTGTAGTTTCTTCAGAACACACAAATGATCTGAAAATGCTTTTGAAGCAATAGACACAAAAACAGCTATAAATCCAAAACCTAATATGATAGACTCAAACTTTAAACTATATATTGTGTAGATTTACAGGTCCTACTTGCCCAGCAAAAAGGGTTCGAATAGCTCTTGCGCTTTTTTCGAAACTCACAAACAACTGTTCATGGGCTGAAAAGGCTTTTGGAGCAATAAAAACTTAAAAACTGCTATAACTCAAAAATGCAATAAGATAGGTTCAAACTTTAAAAGACATGTTGTGCAGATGTACAAGCCCCTCTTGCACAGAAAGTATGGCTTAGATATCTCTTGTAGTTTCTTCAGAACACACAAATTATCTGAAAATGCTTTTGAAGCAATAGACACAAAAACAGCTATAAATCCAAAACCTAATATGATAGACTCAAACTTTAAACTATATATTGTGTAGATTTACAGGTCCTACTTGCCCAGCAAAAAGGGTTCGAATAGCTCTTGCGCTTTTTTCGAAACTCACAAACAACTGTTCATGGGCTGAAAAGGCTTTTGGAGCAATAAAAACGTAAAAACTGCTATAACTCAAAAATGCAATAAGATAGGTTCAAACTTTAAAAGACATGTTGTGCAGATTTACAAGCCACTCTTGCACAGAAAGTATGGCTTAGATATCTCTTGTAGTTTCTTCAGAACACACAAATTATCTGAAAATGCTTTTGAAGCAATAGACACAAAAACAGCTATAAATCCAAAACCTAATATGATAGACTCAAACTTTAAACTATATATTGCGTAGATTTACAGGTCCTACTTGCCCAGCAAAAAGGGTTCGAATAGCTCTTGCACTTTTATCGAAACTCACAAACAACTGTTCATGGGCTGAAAAGGTTTTTGGAGCAATAAAAACTTAAAAACTGCTATAACTCAAAAATGCAATAAGATAAGTTCAAACTTTAAAAGACATGTTGTGCAGATGTACAAGCCCCTCTTGCACAGAAAGTATGGCTTAGATATCTCTTGTAGTTTCTTCAGAACACACAAATTATCTGAAAATGCTTTTGAAGCAATAGACACAAAAACAGCTATAAATCCAAAACCTAATATGATAGACTCAAACTTTAAACTATATATTGTGTAGATTTACAGGTCCTACTTGCCCAGCAAAAAGGGTTCGAATAGCTCTTGCGCTTTTTTCGAAACTCACAAACAACTGTTCATGGGCTGAAAAGGCTTTTGGAGCAATAAAAACGTAAAAACTGCTATAACTCAAAAATGCAATAAGATAGGTTCAAACTTTAAAAGACATGTTGTGCAGATTTACAAGCCACTCTTGCACAGAAAGTATGGCTTAGATATCTCTTGTAGTTTCTTCAGAACACACAAATTATCTGAAAATGCTTTTGAAGCAATAGACACAAAAACAGCTATAAATCCAAAACCTAATATGATAGACTCAAACTTTAAACTATATATTGCGTAGATTTACAGGTCCTACTTGCCCAGCAAAAAGGGTTCGAATAGCTCTTGCGCTTTTTTCGAAACTCACAAACAACTGTTCATGGGCTGAAAAGGCTTTTAGAGCAATAAAAACTTAAAAACTGCTATAACTCAAAAATGCAATAAGATAGGTTCAAACTTTAAAAGACATGTTGTGCAGATGTACAAGCCCCTCTTGCACAGAAAGTATGGCTTAGATATCTCTTGTAGTTTCTTCAGAACACACAAATTATCTGAAAATGCTTTTGAAGCAATAGACACAAAAACAGCTATAAATCCAAAACCTAATATGATAGACTCAAACTTTAAACTATATATTGTGCAGATTTACAGGTCCTACTTGCCCAGCAAAAAGGGTTCGAATAGCTCTTGCGCTTTTTTCGAAACTCACAAACAACTGTTCATGGGCTGAAAAGGCTTTTGGAGCAATAAAAACTTAAAAACTGCTATAACTCAAAAATGCAATAAGATAGGTTCAAACTTTAAAAGACATGTTGTGCAGATGTACAAGCCCCTCTTGCACAGAAAGTATGGCTTAGATATCTCTTGTAGTTTCTTCAGAACACACAAATTATCTGAAAATGCTTTTGAAGCAATAGACACAAAAACAGCTATAAATCCAAAACCTAATATGATAGACTCAAACTTTAAACTATATATTGTGTAGATTTACAGGTCCTACTTGCCCAGCAAAAAGGGTTCGAATAGCTCTTGCACTTTTTTCGAAACTCACAAACAACTGTTCATGGGCTGAAAAGGCTTTTGGAGCAATAAAAACTTAAAAACTGCTATAACTCAAAAATGCAATAAGATAGGTTCAAACTTTAAAAGACATGTTGTGCAGATGTACAAGCCCCTCTTGCACAGAAAGTATGGCTTAGATATCTCTTGTAGTTTCTTCAGAACACACAAATTATCTGAAAATGCTTTTGAAGCAATAGACACAAAAACAGCTATAAATCCAAAACCTAATATGATAGACTCAAACTTTAAACTATATATTGTGTAGATTTACAGGTCCTACTTGCCCAGCAAAAAGGGTTCGAATAGCTCTTGCACTTTTTTCGAAACTCACAAACAACTGAAAAGGCTTTTGGAGCAATAAAAACTTAAAAACTGCTATAACTCAAAAATGCAATAAGATAGGTTCAAACTTTAAAAGACATGTTGTGCAGATGTACAAGCCCCTCTTGCACAGAAAGTATGGCTTAGATATCTCTTGTAGTTTCTTCAGAACACACAAATTATCTGAAAATGCTTTTGAAGCAATAGACACAAAAACAGCTATAAATCCAAAACCTAATATGATAGACTCAAACTTTAAACTATATATTGTGTAGATTTACAGGTCCTACTTGCCCAGCAAAAAGGGTTCGAATAGCTCTTGCGCTTTTTTCGAAACTCACAAACAACTGTTCATGGGCTGAAAAGGCTTTTGGAGCAATAAAAACGTAAAAACTGCTATAACTCAAAAATGCAATAAGATAGGTTCAAACTTTAAAAGACATGTTGTGCAGATGTACAAGCCCCTCTTGCACAGAAAGTATGGCTTAGATATCTCTTGTAGTTTCTTCAGAACACACAAATTATCTGAAAATGCTCTTGAAGCAATAGACACAAAAACAGCTATAAATCCAAAACCTAATATGATAGACTCAAACTTTAAACTATATATTGTGTAGATTTACAGGTCCTACTTGCCCAGCAAAAAGGGTTCGAATAGCTCTTGCACTTTTATCGAAACTCACAAACAACTGTTCATGGGCTGAAAAGGCTTTTGGAGCAATAAAAACTTAAAAACTGCTATAACTCAAAAATGCAATAAGATAAGTTCAAACTTTAAAAGACATGTTGTGCAGATGTACAAGCCCCTCTTGCACAGAAAGTATGGCTTAGATATCTCTTGTAGTTTCTTCAGAACACACAAATTATCTGAAAATGCTTTTGAAGCAATAGACACAAAAACAGCTATAAATCCAAAACCTAATATGATAGACTCAAACTTTAAACTATATATTGTGTAGATTTACAGGTCCTACTTGCCCAGCAAAAAGGGTTCGAATAGATCTTGCGCTTTTTTCGAAACTCACAAACAACTGTTCATGGGCTGAAAAGGCTTTTGGAGCAATAAAAACTTAAAAACTGCTATAACTCAAAAATGCAATAAGATAGGTTCAAACTTTAAAAGACATGTTGTGCAGATGTACAAGCCCCTCTTGCACAGAAAGTATGGCTTAGATATCTCTTGTAGTTTCTTCAGAACACACAAATGATCTGAAAATTCTTTTGAAGCAATAGACACAAAAACAGCTATAAATCCAAAACCTAATATGATAGACTCAAACTTTAAACTATATATTGTGTAGATTTACAGGTCCTACTTGCCCAGCAAAAAGGGTTCGAATAGCTCTTGCGCTTTTTTCGAAACTCACAAACAACTGTTCATGGGCTGAAAAGGCTTTTGGAGCAATAAAAACTTAAAAACTGCTATAACTCAAAAATGCAATAAGATAGGTTCAAACTTTAAAAGACATGTTGTGCAGATGTACAAGCCCCTCTTGCACAGAAAGTATGGCTTAGATATCTCTTGTAGTTTCTTCAGAACACACAAATTATCTGAAAATGCTTTTGAAGCAATAGACACAAAAACAGCTATAAATCCAAAACCTAATATGATAGACTCAAACTTTAAACTATATATTGTGTAGATTTACAGGTCCTACTTGCCCAGCAAAAAGGGTTCAAATAGCTCTTGCACTTTTTTCGAAACTCACAAACAACTGTTCATGGGCTGAAAAGGCTTTTGGAGCAATAAAAACGTAAAAACTGCTATAACTCAAAAAATGCAATAAGATAGGTTCAAACTTTAAAAGACATGCTGTGCAGATGTACAAGCCCCTCTTGCACAGAAAGTATGGCTTAGATATCTCTTGTAGTTTCTTCAGAACACACAAATTATCTGAAAATGCTCTTGAAGCAATAGACACAAAAACAGCTATAAATCCAAAACCTAATATGATAGACTCAAACTTTAAACTATATATTGTGTAGATTTACAGGTCCTACTTGCCCAGCAAAAAGGGTTCGAATAGCTCTTGCACTTTTATCGAAACTCACAAACAACTGTTCATGGGCTGAAAAGGCTTTTGGAGCAATAAAAACGTAAAAACTGCTATAACTCAAAAATGCAATAAGATAAGTTCAAACTTTAAAAGACATGTTGTGCAGATGTACAAGCCCCTCTTGCACAGAAAGTATGGCTTAGATATCTCTTGTAGTTTCTTCAGAACACACAAATTATCTGAAGATGCTTTTGAAGCAATAGACACAAAAACAGCTATAAATCCAAAACCTAATATGATAGACTCAAACTTTAAACTATATATTGTGTAGATTTACAGGTCCTACTTGCCCAGCAAAAAGGGTTCGAATAGATCTTGCGCTTTTTTCGAAACTCACAAACAACTGTTCATGGGCTGAAAAGGCTTTTGGAGCAATAAAAACTTAAAAACTGCTATAACTCAAAAATGCAATAAGATAGGTTCAAACTTTAAAAGACATGTTGTGCAGATGTACAAGCCCCTCTTGCACAGAAAGTATGGCTTAGATATCTCTTGTAGTTTCTTCAGAACACACAAATGATCTGAAAATGCTTTTGAAGCAATAGACACAAAAACAGCTATAAATCCAAAACCTAATATGATAGACTCAAACTTTAAACTATATATTGTGTAGATTTACAGGTCCTACTTGCCCAGCAAAAAGGGTTCGAATAGCTCTTGCGCTTTTTTCGAAACTCACAAACAACTGTTCATGGGCTGAAAAGGCTTTTGGAGCAATAAAAACTTAAAAACTGCTATAACTCAAAAATGCAATAAGATAGGTTCAAACTTTAAAAGACATGTTGTGCAGATGTACAAGCCCCTCTTGCACAGAAAGTATGGCTTAGATATCTCTTGTAGTTTCTTCAGAACACACAAATTATCTGAAAATGCTTTTGAAGCAATAGACACAAAAACAGCTATAAATCCAAAACCTAATATGATAGACTCAAACTTTAAACTATATATTGTTTAGATTTACAGGTCCTACTTGCCCAGCAAAAAGGGTTCGAATAGCTCTTGCACTTTTTTCGAAACTCACAAACAACTGTTCATGGGCTGAAAAGGCTTTTGGAGCAATAAAAACTTAAAAACTGCTATAACTCAAAAATGCAATAAGATAGGTTCAAACTTTAAAAGACATGTTGTGCAGATGTACAAGCCCCTCTTGCACAGAAAGTATGGCTTAGATATCTCTTGTAGTTTCTTCAGAACACACAAATTATCTGAAGATGCTTTTGAAGCAATAGACACAAAAACAGCTATAAATCCAAAACCTAATATGATAGACTCAAACTTTAAACTACATATTGTGTAGATTTACAGGTCCTACTTGCCCAGCAAAAAGGGTTCGAATAGCTCTTGCGCTTTTTTCGAAACTCACAAACAACTGTTCATGGGCTGAAAAGGCTTTTGGAGCAATAAAAACTTAAAAACTGCTATAACTCAAAAATGCAATAAGATAGGTTCAAACTTTAAAAGACATGTTGTGCAGATGTACAAGCCCCTCTTGCACAGAAAGTATGGCTTAGATATCTCTTGTAGTTTCTTCAGAACACACAAATTATCTGAAAATGCTTTTGAAGCAATAGACACAAAAACAGCTATAAATCCAAAACCTAATATGATAGACTCAAACTTTAAACTATATATTGTGTAGATTTACAGGTCCTACTTGCCCAGCAAAAAGGGTTCGAATAGCTCTTGCGCTTTTTTCGAAACTCACAAACAACTGTTCATGGGCTGAAAAGGCTTTTGGAGCAATAAAAACTTAAAAACTGCTATAACTCATAAATGCAATAAGATAGGTTCAAACTTTAAAAGACATGTTGTGCAGATGTACAAGCCCCTCTTGCACAGAAAGTATGGCTTAGATATCTCTTGTAGTTTCTTCAGAACACACAAATTATCTGAAAATGCTTTTGAAGCAATAGACACAAAAACAGCTATAAATCCAAAACCTAATATGATAGACTCAAACTTTAAACTATATATTGTGTAGATTTACAGGTCCTACTTGCCCAGCAAAAAGGGTTCGAATAGCTTTTGCGCTTTTTTCGAAACTCACAAACAACTGTTCATGGGCTGAAAAGGCTTTTGGAGCAATAAAAACGTAAAAACTGCTATAACTCAAAAATGCAATAAGATAGGTTCAAACTTTAAAAGACATGTTGTGCAGATGTACAAGCCCCTCTTGCACAGAAAGTATGGCTTAGATATCTCTTGTAGTTTCTTCAGAACACACAAATTATCTGAAAATGCTTTTGAAGCAATAGACACAAAAACAGCTATAAATCCAAAACCTAATATGATAGACTCAAACTTTAAACTATATATTGTGTAGATTTACAGGTCCTACTTGCCCAGCAAAAAGGGTTCGAATAGCTCTTGCGCTTTTTTCGAAACTCATAAACAACTGTTCATGGGCTGAAAAGGCTTTTGGAGCAATAAAAACGTAAAAACTGCTATAACTCAAAAATGCAATAAGATAGGTTCAAACTTTAAAAGACATGTTGTGCAGATGTACAAGCCACTCTTGCACAGAAAGTATGGCTTAGATATCTCTTGTAGTTTCTTCAGAACACACAAATTATCTGAAAATGCTTTTGAAGCAATAGACACAAAAACAGCTATAAATCCAAAACCTAATATGATAGACTCAAACTTTAAACTATATATTGCGTAGATTTACAGGTCCTACTTGCCCAGCAAAAAGGGTTCGAATAGCTCTTGCGCTTTTTTCGAAACTCACAAACAACTGTTCATGGGCTGAAAAGGCTTTTAGAGCAATAAAAACTTAAAAACTGCTATAACTCAAAAATGCAATAAGATAGGTTCAAACTTTAAAAGACATGTTGTGCAGATGTACAAGCCCCTCTTGCACAGAAAGTATGGCTTAGATATCTCTTGTAGTTTCTTCAGAACACACAAATTATCTGAAAATGCTTTTGAAGCAATAGACACAAAAACAGCTATAAATCCAAAACCTAATATGATAGACTCAAACTTTAAACTATATATTGTGCAGATTTACAGGTCCTACTTGCCCAGCAAAAAGGGTTCGAATAGCTCTTGCGCTTTTTTCGAAACTCACAAACAACTGTTCATGGGCTGAAAAGGCTTTTGGAGCAATAAAAACTTAAAAACTGCTATAACTCAAAAATGCAATAAGATAGGTTCAAACTTTAAAAGACATGTTGTGCAGATGTACAAGCCCCTCTTGCACAGAAAGTATGGCTTAGATATCTCTTGTAGTTTCTTCAGAACACACAAATTATCTGAAAATGCTTTTGAAGCAATAGACACAAAAACAGCTATAAATCCAAAACCTAATATGATAGACTCAAACTTTAAACTATATATTGTGTAGATTTACAGGTCCTACTTGCCCAGCAAAAAGGGTTCGAATAGCTCTTGCGCTTTTTTCGAAACTCACAAACAACTGTTCATGGGCTGAAAAGGCTTTTGGAGCAATAAAAACTTAAAAACTGCTATAACTCAAAAATGCAATAAGATAAGTTCAAACTTTAAAAGACATGTTGTGCAGATGTACAAGCCCCTCTTGCACAGAAAGTATGGCTTAGATATCTCTTGTAGTTTCTTCAGAACACACAAATTATCTGAAAATGCTTTTGAAGCAATAGACACAAAAACAGCTATAAATCCAAAACCTAATATGATAGACTCAAACTTTAAACTATATATTGTGTAGATTTACAGGTCCTACTTGCCCAGCAAAAAGGGTTCGAATAGCTCTTGCGCTTTTTTCGAAACTCACAAACAACTGTTCATGGGCTGAAAAGGCTTTTGGAGCAATAAAAACGTAAAAACTGCTATAACTCAAAAATGCAATAAGATAGGTTCAAACTTTAAAAGACATGTTGTGCAGATGTACAAGCCCCTCTTGCACAGAAAGTATGGCTTAGATATCTCTTGTAGTTTCTTCAGAACACACAAATTATCTGAAAATGCTCTTGAAGCAATAGACACAAAAACAGCTATAAATCCAAAACCTAATATGATAGACTCAAACTTTAAACTATATATTGTGTAGATTTACAGGTCCTACTTGCCCAGCAAAAAGGGTTCGAATAGCTCTTGCACTTTTATCGAAACTCACAAACAACTGGTCATGGGCTGAAAAGGCTTTTGGAGCAATAAAAACTTAAAAACTGCTATAACTCAAAAATGCAATAAGATAAGTTCAAACTTTAAAAGACATGTTGTGCAGATGTACAAGCCCCTCTTGCACAGAAAGTATGGCTTAGATATCTCTTGTAGTTTCTTCAGAACACACAAATTATCTGAAAATGCTTTTGAAGCAATAGACACAAAAACAGCTATAAATCCAAAACCTAATATGATAGACTCAAACTTTAAACTATATATTGTGTAGATTTACAGGTCCTACTTGCCCAGCAAAAAGGGTTCGAATAGCTCTTGCGCTTTTTTCGAAACTCACAAACAACTGTTCATGGGCTGAAAAGGCTTTTGGAGCAATAAAAACGTAAAAACTGCTATAACTCAAAAATGCAATAAGATAGGTTCAAACTTTAAAAGACATGTTGTGCAGATGTACAAGCCCCTCTTGCACAGAAAGTATGGCTTAGATATCTCTTGTAGTTTCTTCAGAACACACAAATTATCTGAAAATGCTTTTGAAGCAATAGACACAAAAACAGCTATAAATCCAAAACCTAATATGATAGACTCAAACTTTAAACTATATATTGTGTAGATTTACAGGTCCTACTTGCCCAGCAAAAAGGGTTCGAATAGCTCTTGCACTTTTTTCGAAACTCACAAACAACTGTTCATGGGCTGAAAAGGCTTTTGGAGCAATAAAAACGTAAAAACTGCTATAACTCAAAAATGCAATAAGATAGGTTCAAACTTTAAAAGACATGTTGTGCAGATGTACAAGCCCCTCTTGCACAGAAAGTATGGCTTAGATATCTCTTGTAGTTTCTTCAGAACACACAAATTATCTGAAAATGCTTTTGAAGCAATAGACACAAAAACAGCTATAAATCCAAAACCTAATATGATAGACTCAAACTTTAAACTATATATTGTGTAGATTTACAGGTCCTACTTGCCCAGCAAAAAGGGTTCGAATAGCTCTTGCACTTTTTTCGAAACTCACAAACAACTGTTCATGGGCTGAAAAGGCTTTTGGAGCAATAAAAACTTAAAAACTGCTATAACTCATAAATGCAATAAGATAGGTTCAAACTTTAAAAGTAATGTTGTGCAGATGTACAAGCCCCTCTTGCACAGAAAGTATGGCTTAGATATCTCTTGTAGTTTCTTCAGAACACACAAATTATCTGAAAATGCTTTTGAAGCAATAGACACAAAAACAGCTATAAATCCAAAACCTAATATGATAGACTCAAACTTTAAACTATATATTGTGTAGATTTACAGGTCCTACTTGCCCAGCAAAAAGGGTTCGAATAGCTCTTGCACTTTTTTCGAAACTCACAAACAACTGTTCATGGGCTGAAAAGGCTTTTGGAGCAATAAAAACTTAAAAACTGCTATAACTCAAAAATGCAATAAGATAAGTTCAAACTTTAAAAGACATGTTGTGCAGATGTACAAGCCCCTCTTGCACAGAAAGTATGGCTTAGATATCTCTTGTAGTTTCTTCAGAACACACAAATTATCTGAAAATGCTTTTGAAGCAATGGACACAAAAACAGCTATAAATCCAAAACCTAATATGATAGACTCAAACTTTAAACTATATATTGTGTAGATTTACAGGTCCTACTTGCCCAGCAAAAAGGGTTCGAATAGCTCTTGCGCTTTTTTCGAAACTCACAAACAACTGTTCATGGGCTGAAAAGGCTTTTGGAGCAATAAAAACGTAAAAACTGCTATAACTCAAAAATGCAATAAGATAGGTTCAAACTTTAAAAGACATGTTGTGCAGATGTACAAGCCCCTCTTGCACAGAAAGTATGGCTTAGATATCTCTTGTAGTTTCTTCAGAACACACAAATTATCTGAAAATGCTTTTGAAGCAATAGACACAAAAACAGCTATAAATCCAAAACCTAATATGATAGACTCAAACTTTAAACTATATATTGTGTAGATTTACAGGTCCTACTTGCCCAGCAAAAAGGGTTCGAATAGCTCTTGCACTTTTTTCGAAACTCACAAACAACTGTTCATGGGCTGAAAAGGCTTTTGGAGCAATAAAAACTTAAAAACTGCTATAACTCATAAATGCAATAAGATAAGTTCAAACTTTAAAAGTAATGTTGTGCAGATGTACAAGCCCCTCTTGCACAGAAAGTATGGCTTAGATATCTCTTGTAGTTTCTTCAGAACACACAAATTATCTGAAAATGCTTTTGAAGCAATAGACACAAAAACAGCTATAAATCCAAAACCTAATATGATAGACTCAAACTTTAAACTATATATTGTGTAGATTTACAGGTCCTACTTGCCCAGCAAAAAGGGTTCGAATAGCTCTTGCGCTTTTTTCGAAACTCACAAACAACTGTTCATGGGCTGAAAAGGCTTTTGGAGCAATAAAAACTTAAAAACTGCTATAACTCAAAAATGCAATAAGATAAGTTCAAACTTTAAAAGACATGTTGTGCAGATGTACAAGCCCCTCTTGCACAGAAAGTATGGCTTAGATATCTCTTGTAGTTTCTTCAGAACACACAAATTATCTGAAAATGCTTTTGAAGCAATAGACACAAAAACAGCTATAAATCCAAAACCTAATATGATAGACTCAAACTTTAAACTATATATTGTTTAGATTTACAGGTCCTACTTGCCCAGCAAAAAGGGTTCGAATAGCTCTTGCACTTTTTTCGAAACTCACAAACAACTGTTCATGGGCTGAAAAGGCTTTTGGAGCAATAAAAACTTAAAAACTGCTATAACTCAAAAATGCAATAAGATAGGTTCAAACTTTAAAAGACATGTTGTGCAGATGTACAAGCCCCTCTTGCACAGAAAGTATGGCTTAGATATCTCTTGTAGTTTCTTCAGAACATACAAATTATCTGAAAATGCTTTTGAAGCAATAGACACAAAAACAGCTATAAATCCAAAACCTAATATGATAGACTCAAACTTTAAACTATATATTGTGTAGATTTACAGGTCCTACTTGCCCAGCAAAAAGGGTTCGAATAGCTCTTGCGCTTTTTTCGAAACTCACAAACAACTGTTCATGGGCTGAAAAGGCTTTTGGAGCAATAAAAACGTAAAAACTGCTATAACTCAAAAATGCAATAAGATAGGTTCAAACTTTAAAAGACATGTTGTGCAGATGTACAAGCCCCTCTTGCACAGAAAGTATGGCTTAGATATCTCTTGTAGTTTCTTCAGAACACACAAATTATCTGAAAATGCTCTTGAAGCAATAGACACAAAAACAGCTATAAATCCAAAACCTAATATGATAGACTCAAACTTTAAACTATATATTGTGTAGATTTACAGGTCCTACTTGCCCAGCAAAAAGGGTTCGAATAGCTCTTGCACTTTTATCGAAACTCACAAACAACTGTTCATGGGCTGAAAAGGCTTTTGGAGCAATAAAAACTTAAAAACTGCTATAACTCAAAAATGCAATAAGATAAGTTCAAACTTTAAAAGACATGTTGTGCAGATGTACAAGCCCCTCTTGCACAGAAAGTATGGCTTAGATATCTCTTGTAGTTTCTTCAGAACACACAAATTATCTGAAAATGCTTTTGAAGCAATAGACACAAAAACAGCTATAAATCCAAAACCTAATATGATAGACTCAAACTTTAAACTATATATTGTGTAGATTTACAGGTCCTACTTGCCCAGCAAAAAGGGTTCGAATAGCTCTTGCACTTTTTTCGAAACTCACAAACAACTGTTCATGGGCTGAAAAGGCTTTTGGAGCAATAAAAACTTAAAAACTGCTATAACTCAAAAATGCAATAAGATAAGTTCAAACTTTAAAAGACATGTTGTGCAGATGTACAAGCCCCTCTTGCACAGAAAGTATGGCTTAGATATCTCTTGTAGTTTCTTCAGAACACACAAATTATCTGAAAATGCTTTTGAAGCAATGGACACAAAAACAGCTATAAATCCAAAACCTAATATGATAGACTCAAACTTTAAACTATATATTGTGTAGATTTACAGGTCCTACTTGCCCAGCAAAAAGGGTTCGAATAGCTCTTGCGCTTTTTTCGAAACTCACAAACAACTGTTCATGGGCTGAAAAGGCTTTTGGAGCAATAAAAACGTAAAAACTGCTATAACTCAAAAATGCAATAAGATAGGTTCAAACTTTAAAAGGCATGTTGTGCAGATGTACAAGCCCCTCTTGCACAGAAAGTATGGCTTAGATATCTCTTGTAGTTTCTTCAGAACACACAAATTATCTGAAAATGCTTTTGAAGCAATAGACACAAAAACAGCTATAAATCCAAAACCTAATATGATAGACTCAAACTTTAAACTATATATTGTGTAGATTTACAGGTCCTACTTGCCCAGCAAAAAGGGTTCGAATAGCTCTTGCACTTTTTTCGAAACTCACAAACAACTGTTCATGGGCTGAAAAGGCTTTTGGAGCAATAAAAACGTAAAAACTGCTATAACTAAAAAATGCAATAAGATAGGTTCAAACTTTAAAAGACATGTTGTGCAGATGTACAAGCCCCTCTTGCACAGAAAGTATGGCTTAGATATCTCTTGTAGTTTCTTCAGAACACACAAATGATCTGAAAATTCTTTTGAAGCAATAGACACAAAAACAGCTATAAATCCAAAACCTAATATGATAGACTCAAACTTTAAACTATATATTGTGTAGATTTACAGGTCCTACTTGCCCAGCAAAAAGGGTTCGAATAGCTCTTGCGCTTTTTTCGAAACTCACAAACAACTGTTCATGGGCTGAAAAGGCTTTTGGAGCAATAAAAACTTAAAAACTGCTATAACTCAAAAATGCAATAAGATAGGTTCAAACTTTAAAAGACATGTTGTGCAGATGTACAAGCCCCTCTTGCACAGAAAGTATGGCTTAGATATCTCTTGTAGTTTCTTCAGAACACACAAATTATCTGAAAATGCTTTTGAAGCAGTAGACACAAAAACAGCTATAAATCCAAAACCTAATATGATAGACTCAAACTTTAAACTATATATTGTGTAGATTTACAGGTCCTACTTGCCCAGCAAAAAGGGTTCGAATAGCTCTTGCACTTTTTTCGAAACTCACAAACAACTGTTCATGGGCTGAAAAGGCTTTTGGAGCAATAAAAACTTAAAAACTGCTATAACTCATAAATGCAATAAGATAGGTTCAAACTTTAAAAGACATGTTGTGCAGATGTACAAGCCCCTCTTGCACAGAAAGTATGGCTTAGATATCTCTTGTAGTTTCTTCAGGACACACAAATTATCTGAAAATGCTTTTGAAGCAATAGACACAAAAACAGCTATAAATCCAAAACCTAATATGATAGACTCAAACTTTAAACTATATATTGTGTAGATTTACAGGTCCTACTTGCCCAGCAAAAATGGTTCGAATAGCTCTTGCACTTTTATCGAAACTCACAAACAACTGTTCATGGGCTGAAAAGGCTTTTGGAGCAATAAAAACTTAAAAACTGCTATAACTCAAAAATGCAAAAAGATAAGTTCAAACTTTAAAAGACATGTTGTGCAGATGTACAAGCCCCTCTTGCACAGAAAGTATGGCTTAGATATCTCTTGTAGTTTCTTCAGAACACACAAATTATCTGAAAATGCTTTTGAAGCAATAGACACAAAAACAGCTATAAATCCAAAACCTAATATGATAGACTCAAACTTTAAACTATATATTGTGTAGATTTACAGGTCCTACTTGCCCAGCAAAAAGGGTTCGAATAGCTCTTGCACTTTTTTCGAAACTCACAAACAACTGTTCATGGGCAGAAAAGGCTTTTGGAGCAATAAAAACTTAAAAACTGCTATAACTCAAAAATGCAATAAGATAGGTTCAAACTTTAAAAGACATGTTGTGCAGATGTACAAGCCCCTCTTGCACAGAAAGTATGGCTTAGATATCTCTTGTAGTTTCTTCAGAACACACAAATTATCTGAACATGCTTTTGAAGCAATAGACACAAAAACAGCTATAAATCCAAAACCTAATATGATAGACTCAAACTTTAAACTATATATTGTTTAGATTTACAGGTCCTACTTGCCCAGCAAAAAGGGTTCGAATAGCTCTTGCACTTTTTTCGAAACTCACAAACAACTGTTCATGGGCTGAAAAGGCTTTTGGAGCAATAAAAACTTAAAAACTGCTATAACTCAAAAATGCAATAAGATAGGTTCAAACTTTAAAAGACATGTTGTGCAGATGTACAAGCCCCTCTTGCACAGAAAGTATGGCTTAGATATCTCTTGTAGTTTCTTCAGAACACACAAATTATCTGAAAATGCTTTTGAAGCAATAGACACAAAAACAGCTATAAATCCAAAACCTAATATGATAGACTCAAACTTTAAACTATATATTGTGTAGATTTACAGGTCCTACTTGCCCAGCAAAAAGGGTTCGAATAGCTCTTGAGCTTTTATCGAAACTCACAAACAACTGTTCATGGGCTGAAAAGGCTTTTGGAGCAATAAAAACTTAAAAACTGCTATAACTCAAAAATGCAATAAGATAGGTTCAAACTTTAAAAGACATGTTGTGCAGATGTACAAGCCCCTCTTGCACAGAAAGTATGGCTTAGATATCTCTTGTAGTTTCTTCAGAACACAAATTATCTGAAAATGCTTTTGAAGCAATAGACACAAAAACAGCTATAAATCCAAAACCTAATATGATAGACTCAAACTTTAGACTATATATTGTTTAGATTTACAGGTCCTACTTGCCCAGCAAAAAGGGTTCGAATAGCTCTTGCACTTTTTTCGAAACTCACAAACAACTGTTCATGGGCTGAAAAGGCTTTTGGAGCAATAAAAACTTAAAAACTGCTATAACTCAAAAATGCAATAAGATAGGTTCAAACTTTAAAAGACATGTTGTGCAGATGTACAAGCCCCTCTTGCACAGAAAGTATGGCTTAGATATCTCTTGTAGTTTCTTCAGAACACACAAATTATCTGAAAATGCTTTTGAAGCAATAGACACAAAAACAGCTATAAATCCAAAACCTAATATGATAGACTCAAACTTTAAACTATATATTGTGTAGATTTACAGGTCCTACTTGCCCAGCAAAAAGGGTTCGAATAGCTCTTGCACTTTTTTCGAAACTCACAAACAACTGTTCATGGGCTGAAAAGGCTTTTGGAGCAATAAAAACTTAAAAACTGCTATAACTAAAAAATGCAATAAGATAAGTTCAAACTTTAAAAGACATGTTGTGCAGATGTACAAGCCCCTCTTGCACAGAAAGTATGGCTTAGATATCTCTTGTAGTTTCTTCAGAACACACAAATTATCTGAAAATGCTTTTGAAGCAATAGACACAAAAACAGCTATAAATCCAAAACCTAATATGATAGACTCAAACTTTAAACTATATATTGTTTAGATTTACAGGTCCTACTTGCCCAGCAAAAAGGGTTCGAATAGCTCTTGCACTTTTTTCGAAACTCACAAACAACTGTTCATGGGCTGAAAAGGCTTTTGGAGCAATAAAAACTTAAAAACTGCTATAACTCAAAAATGCAATAAGATAGGTTCAAACTTTAAAAGACATGTTGTGCAGATGTACAAGCCCCTCTTGCACAGAAAGTATGGCTTAGATATCTCTTGTAGTTTCTTCAGAACACACAAATTATCTGAAAATGCTTTTGAAGCAATAGACACAAAAACAGCTATAAATCCAAAACCTAATATGATAGACTCAAACTTTAAACTATATATTGTGTAGATTTACAGGTCCTACTTGCCCAGCAAAAAGGGTTCGAATAGCTCTTGCACTTTTTTCGAAACTCACAAACAACTGTTCATGGGCTGAAAAGGCTTTTGGAGCAATAAAAACTTAAAAACTGCTATAACTCAAAAATGCAATAAGATAGGTTCAAACTTTAAAAGACATGTTGTGCAGATGTACAAGCCCCTCTTGCACAGAAAGTATGGCTTAGATATCTCTTGTAGTTTCTTCAGAACACACAAATTATCTGAAAATGCTTTTGAAGCAATAGACACAAAAACAGCTATAAATCCAAAACCTAATATGATAGACTCAAACTTTAAACTATATATTGTGTAGATTCACAGGTCCTACTTGCCCAGCAAAAAGGGTTTGAATAGCTCTTGCACTTTTATCGAAACTCACAAACAACTATTCATGGGCTGAAAAGGCTTTTGGAGCAATAAAAACTTAAAAACTGCTATAACTCAAAAATGCAATAAGATAGGTTCAAACTTTAAAAGACATGTTGTGCAGATGTACAAGCCCCTCTTGCACAGAAAGTATGGCTTAGATATCTCTTGTAGTTTCTTCAGAACACACAAATTATCTGAAAATGCTTTTGAAGCAATAGACACAAAAACAGCTATAAATCCAAAACCTAATATGATAGACTCAAACTTTAAACTATATATTGTGTAGATTTACAGGTCCTACTTGCCCAGCAAAAAGGGTTCGAATAGCTCTTGCACTTTTTTCGAAACTCACAAACAACTGTTCATGGGCTGAAAAGGCTTTTGGAGCAATAAAAACGTAAAAACTGCTATAACTAAAAAATGCAATAAGATAGGTTCAAACTTTAAAAGACATGTTGTGCAGATGTACAAGCCCCTCTTGCACAGAAAGTATGGCTTAGATATCTCTTGTAGTTTCTTCAGAACACACAAATGATCTGAAAATTCTTTTGAAGCAATAGACACAAAAACAGCTATAAATCCAAAACCTAATATGATAGACTCAAACTTTAAACTATATATTGTGTAGATTTACAGGTCCTACTTGCCCAGCAAAAAGGGTTCGAATAGCTCTTGCGCTTTTTTCGAAACTCACAAACAACTGTTCATGGGCTGAAAAGGCTTTTGGAGCAATAAAAACTTAAAAACTGCTATAACTCAAAAATGCAATAAGATAGGTTCAAACTTTAAAAGACATGTTGTGCAGATGTACAAGCCCCTCTTGCACAGAAAGTATGGCTTAGATATCTCTTGTAGTTTCTTCAGGACACACAAATTATCTGAAAATGCTTTTGAAGCAATAGACACAAAAACAGCTATAAATCCAAAACCTAATATGATAGACTCAAACTTTAAACTATATATTGTGTAGATTTACAGGTCCTACTTGCCCAGCAAAAATGGTTCGAATAGCTCTTGCACTTTTATCGAAACTCACAAACAACTGTTCATGGGCTGAAAAGGCTTTTGGAGCAATAAAAACTTAAAAACTGCTATAACTCAAAAATGCAAAAAGATAAGTTCAAACTTTAAAAGACATGTTGTGCAGATGTACAAGCCCCTCTTGCACAGAAAGTATGGCTTAGATATCTCTTGTAGTTTCTTCAGAACACACAAATTATCTGAAAATGCTTTTGAAGCAATAGACACAAAAACAGCTATAAATCCAAAACCTAATATGATAGACTCAAACTTTAAACTATATATTGTTTAGATTTACAGGTCCTACTTGCCCAGCAAAAAGGGTTCGAATAGCTCTTGTGCTTTTATCGAAACTCACAAACAACTGTTCATGGGCTGAAAAGGCTTTTGGAGCAATAAAAACTTAAAAACTGCTATAACTCAAAAATGCAATAAGATAGGTTCAAACTTTAAAAGACATGTTGTGCAGATGTACAAGCCCCTCTTGCACAGAAAGTATGGCTTAGATATCTCTTGTAGTTTCTTCAGAACACACAAATTATCTGAAAATGCTTTTGAAGCAATAGACACAAAAACAGCTATAAATCCAAAACCTAATATGATAGACTCAAACTTTAAACTATATATTGTGTAGATTTACAGGTCCTACTTGCCCAGCAAAAAGGGTTCGAATAGCTCTTGCACTTTTTTCGAAACTCACAAACAACTGTTCATGGGCTGAAAAGGCTTTTGGAGCAATAAAAACTTAAAAACTGCTATAACTCAAAAATGCAATAAGATAAGTTCAAACTTTAAAAGACATGTTGTGCAGATGTACAAGCCCCTCTTGCACAGAAAGTATGGCTTAGATATCTCTTGTAGTTTCTTCAGAACACACAAATTATCTGAAAATGCTTTTGAAGCAATAGACACAAAAACAGCTATAAATCCAAAACCTAATATGATAGACTCAAACTTTAAACTATATATTGTTTAGATTTACAGGTCCTACTTGCCCAGCAAAAAGGGTTCGAATAGCTCTTGCACTTTTTTCGAAACTCACAAACAACTGTTCATGGGCTGAAAAGGCTTTTGGAGCAATAAAAACTTAAAAACTGCTATAACTCAAAAATGCAATAAGATAGGTTCAAACTTTAAAAGACATGTTGTGCAGATGTACAAGCCCCTCTTGCACAGAAAGTATGGCTTAGATATCTCTTGTAGTTTCTTCAGAACACACAAATTATCTGAAAATGCTTTTGAAGCAATAGACACAAAAACAGCTATAAATCCAAAACCTAATATGATAGACTCAAACTTTAAACTATATATTGTGTAGATTTACAGGTCCTACTTGCCCAGCAAAAAGGGTTCGAATAGCTCTTGCACTTTTTTCGAAACTCACAAACAACTGTTCATGGGCAGAAAAGGCTTTTGGAGCAATAAAAACTTAAAAACTGCTATAACTCAAAAATGCAATAAGATAGGTTCAAACTTTAAAAGACATGTTGTGCAGATGTACAAGCCCCTCTTGCACAGAAAGTATGGCTTAGATATCTCTTGTAGTTTCTTCAGAACACACAAATTATCTGAACATGCTTTTGAAGCAATAGACACAAAAACAGCTATAAATCCAAAACCTAATATGATAGACTCAAACTTTAAACTATATATTGTTTAGATTTACAGGTCCTACTTGCCCAGCAAAAAGGGTTCGAATAGCTCTTGCACTTTTTTCGAAACTCACAAACAACTGTTCATGGGCTGAAAAGGCTTTTGGAGCAATAAAAACTTAAAAACTGCTATAACTCAAAAATGCAATAAGATAGGTTCAAACTTTAAAAGACATGTTGTGCAGATGTACAAGCCCCTCTTGCACAGAAAGTATGGCTTAGATATCTCTTGTAGTTTCTTCAGAACACACAAATTATCTGAAAATGCTTTTGAAGTAATAGACACAAAAACAGCTATAAATCCAAAACCTAATATGATAGACTCAAACTTTAAACTATATATTGTGTAGATTTACAGGTCCTACTTGCCCAGCAAAAAGGGTTCGAATAGCTCTTGAGCTTTTATCGAAACTCACAAACAACTGTTCATGGGCTGAAAAGGCTTTTGGAGCAATAAAAACTTAAAAACTGCTATAACTCAAAAATGCAATAAGATAGGTTCAAACTTTAAAAGACATGTTGTGCAGATGTACAAGCCCCTCTTGCACAGAAAGTATGGCTTAGATATCTCTTGTAGTTTCTTCAGAACACAAATTATCTGAAAATGCTTTTGAAGCAATAGACACAAAAACAGCTATAAATCCAAAACCTAATATGATAGACTCAAACTTTAGACTATATATTGTTTAGATTTACAGGTCCTACTTGCCCAGCAAAAAGGGTTCGAATAGCTCTTGCACTTTTTTCGAAACTCACAAACAACTGTTCATGGGCTGAAAAGGCTTTTGGAGCAATAAAAACTTAAAAACTGCTATAACTCAAAAATGCAATAAGATAGGTTCAAACTTTAAAAGACATGTTGTGCAGATGTACAAGCCCCTCTTGCACAGAAAGTATGGCTTAGATATCTCTTGTAGTTTCTTCAGAACACACAAATTATCTGAAAATGCTTTTGAAGCAATAGACACAAAAACAGCTATAAATCCAAAACCTAATATGATAGACTCAAACTTTAAACTATATATTGTGTAGATTTACAGGTCCTACTTGCCCAGCAAAAAGGGTTCGAATAGCTCTTGCACTTTTTTCGAAACTCACAAACAACTGTTCATGGGCTGAAAAGGCTTTTGGAGCAATAAAAACTTAAAAATTGCTATAACTCAAAAATGCAATAAGATAGGTTCAAACTTTAAAAGACATGTTGTGCAGATGTACAAGCCCCTCTTGCACAGAAAGTATGGCTTAGATATCTCTTGTAGTTTCTTCAGAACACACAAATTATCTGAAAATGCTTTTGAAGCAATAGACACAAAAACAGCTATAAATCCAAAACCTAATATGATAGACTCAAACTTTAAACTATATATTGTGTAGATTTACAGGTCCTACTTGCCCAGCAAAAAGGGTTCGAATAGCTCTTGCACTTTTTTCGAAACTCACAAACAACTGTTCATGGGCTGAAAAGGCTTTTGGAGCAATACAAACTTAAAAACTGCTATAACTCAAAAATGCAATAAGATAAGTTCAAACTTTAAAAGACATGTTGTGCAGATGTACAAGCCCCTCTTGCACAGAAAGTATGGCTTAGATATCTCTTGTAGTTTCTTCAGAACACACAAATTATCTGAAAATGCTTTTGAAGCAATAGACACAAAAACAGCTATAAATCCAAAACCTAATATGATAGACTCAAACTTTAAACTATATATTGTGTAGATTTACAGGTCCTACTTGCCCAGCAAAAAGGGTTCGAATAGCTCTTGCACTTTTTTCGAAACTCACAAACAACTGTTCATGGGCTGAAAAGGCTTTTGGAGCAATAAAAACTTAAAAACTGCTATAACTCAAAAATGCAATAAGATAAGTTCAAACTTTAAAAGACATGTTGTGCAGATGTACAAGCCCCTCTTGCACAGAAAGTATGGCTTAGATATCTCTTGTAGTTTCTTCAGAACACACAAATTATCTGAAAATGCTTTTGAAGCAATAGACACAAAAACAGCTATAAATCCAAAACCTAATATGATAGACTCAAACTTTAAACTATATATTGTTTAGATTTACAGGTCCTACTTGCCCAGCAAAAAGGGTTCGAATAGCTCTTGCACTTTTTTCGAAACTCACAAACAACTGTTCATGGGCTGAAAAGGCTTTTGGAGCAATAAAAACTTAAAAACTGCTATAACTCAAAAATGCAATAAGATAGGTTCAAACTTTAAAAGACATGTTGTGCAGATGTACAAGCCCCTCTTGCACAGAAAGTATGGCTTAGATATCTCTTGTAGTTTCTTCAGAACACACAAATTATCTGAAAATGCTTTTGAAGCAATAGACACAAAAACAGCTATAAATCCAAAACCTAATATGATAGACTCAAACTTTAAACTATATATTGTGTAGATTTACAGGTCCTACTTGCCCAGCAAAAAGGGTTCGAATAGCTCTTGCACTTTTTTCGAAACTCACAAACAACTGTTCATGGGCTGAAAAGGCTTTTGGAGCAATAAAAACTTAAAAACTGCTATAACTCAAAAATGCAATAAGATAGGTTCAAACTTTAAAAGACATGTTGTGCAGATGTACAAGCCCCTCTTGCACAGAAAGTATGGCTTAGATATCTCTTGTAGTTTCTTCAGAACACACAAATTATCTGAAAATGCTTTTGAAGCAATAGACACAAAAACAGCTATAAATCCAAAACCTAATATGATAGACTCAAACTTTAAACTATATATTGTTTAGATTTACAGGTCCTACTTGCCCAGCAAAAAGGGTTCGAATAGCTCTTGCACTTTTTTCGAAACTCACAAACAACTGTTCATGGGCTGAAAAGGCTTTTGGAGCAATAAAAACTTAAAAACTGCTATAACTCAAAAATGCAATAAGATAGGTTCAAACTTTAAAAGACATGTTGTGCAGATGTACAAGCCCCTCTTGCACAGAAAGTATGGCTTAGATATCTCTTGTAGTTTCTTCAGAACACACAAATTATCTGAAAATGCTTTTGAAGCAATAGACACAAAAACAGCTATAAATCCAAAACCTAATATGATAGACTCAAACTTTAAACTATATATTGTGTAGATTTACAGGTCCTACTTGCCCAGCAAAAAGGGTTCGAATAGCTCTTGAGCTTTTATCGAAACTCACAAACAACTGTTCATGGGCTGAAAAGGCTTTTGGAGCAATAAAAACTTAAAAACTGCTATAACTCAAAAATGCAATAAGATAGGTTCAAACTTTAAAAGACATGTTGTGCAGATGTACAAGCCCCTCTTGCACAGAAAGTATGGCTTAGATATCTCTTGTAGTTTCTTCAGAACACACAAATTATCTGAAAATGCTTTTGAAGCAATAGACACAAAAACAGCTATAAATCCAAAACCTAATATGATAGACTCAAACTTTAAACTATATATTGTGTAGATTTACAGGTCCTACTTGCCCAGCAAAAAGGGTTCGAATAGCTCTTGCACTTTTTTCGAAACTCACAAACAACTGTTCATGGGCTGAAAAGGCTTTTGGAGCAATAAAACAGTAAAAACTGCTATAACTCAAAAATGCAATAAGATAGGTTCAAACTTTAAAAGACATGTTGTGCAGATGTACAAGCCCCTCGTGCACAGAAAGTATGGGTTAGATATCTCTTGTAGTTTCTTCAGAACACACAAATTATCTGAAAATGCTTTTGAAGCAATAGACACAAAAACAGCTATAAATCCAAAACCTAATATGATAAACTCAAACTTTAAACTATATATTGTGTAGATTTACAGGTCCTACTTGCCCATTAAAAAGGATTTGAATAGCTCTTGCACTTTTTTCGAAACTCACAAACAACTGTTCATGGGCTGAAAAGGCTTTTGGAGCAATAAAAACTTAAAAACTGCTATAACTCAAAAATGCAATAAGATAGGTTCAAACATTAAAAGACATGTTGTGCAGATGTACAAGCCCTTCTTGCACAGAAAGTATGGCTTAGTTATCTCTTGTAGTTTCTTCAGAACACACAAATTATCTGAAAATGCTTTTGAAGCAATAGACACAAAAACAGCTATAAATCCAAAACCTAATATGATAGACTCAAACTTTAAACTATATATTGTGTAGATTTACAGGTCCTACTTGCCCAGAAAATAGGGTTTGAATAGCTCTTGCACTTTTTTCGAAACTCACAAACAACTGTTCATGGGCTGAAAAGGCTTTTGGAGCAATAAAAACTTAAAAACTGCTATAACTCAAAAATGCAATAAGATAAGTTCAAACTTTAAAAGACATGTTGTGCAGATATACAAGCCCTTCTTGCACAGAAAGTTTGGGTTAGATATCTCTTGTAGTTTCTTCAGAACACACAAATTATCTGAAAATGCTTTTGAAGCAATAGATACAAAAACAGCTATAAATCCAAAACCTAATATGATAGACTCAAACTTTAAACTATATATTGTGTAGATTTACAGGTCCTACTTGCCCAGCAAAAATGGTTCGAATAGCTCTTGCACTTTTTTCGAAAACTCACAAACAACTGTTCATGGGCTGAAAAGACTTTTGGAGCAATAAAAACTTAAAAACTGCTATAACTCAAAAATGCAATAAGATAGGTTCAAACTTTAAAAGACATGTTGTGCAGATGTACAAGCCCCTCTTGCACAGAAAGTATGGCTTAGTTATCTCTTGTAGTTTCTTCAGAACACACAAATTATCTGAAAATGCTTTTGAAGCAATAGACACAAAAACAGCTATAAATCCAAAACCTAATATGATAGACTCAAACTTTAAACTATATATTGTGTAGATTTACAGGTCCTACTTGCCCAGAAAATAGGGTTTGAATAGCTCTTGCACTTTTTTCGAAACTCACAAACAACTGTTCATGGGCTGAAAAGGCTTTTAGAGCAATAAAAACTTAAAAACTGCTATAACTCAAAATTGAAATAAGATAGGTTAAAACTTTAAAAGACATGTTGTACAGATGTACAAGCCCCTCTTGCACAGAAAGTATGGCTTAGATATCTCTTGTAGTTTCTTCAGAACACACAAATTATCTGAAAATGCTTTTGAAGCAATAGACACAAAAACAGCTATAAATCCAAAACCTAATGTGATAGACTCAAACTTTAAACTATATATTGTGTAGATTTACAGGTTCTAATTGCCCAGCAAAAAGGGTTTGAATAGCTCTTGCACTTTTTTCGAAACTCACAAACAACTGTTCATGGGCTGAAAAGGCTTTTGGAGCAATAAAAACTTAAAAACTGCTATAACTCAAAAATGCAATAAGAAAAGTTCAAACTTTAAAAGACATGTTGTGCAGATATACAAGCCCCTCTTGCACAGAAAGTTTGGGTTGGATATCTCTTGTAGTTTTTTCAGAACACACAAATTATCTGAAAATGCTTTTGAAGCAATAGACACAAAAACAGCTATAAATCCAAAACCTAATATGATAGACTCAAACTTTAAACTATATATTGTGTAGATTTACAGGTCCTACTTGCCCAGAAAATAGGGTTTGAATAGCTCTTGCACTTTTTTCGAAACTCACAAACAACTGTTCATGGGCTGAAAAGGCTTTTGGAGCAATAAAAACTTAAAAACTGCTATAACTCAAAAATGCAATACGATAAGTTCAAACTTTAAAAGACATGTTGTGCAGATATACAAGCTCTTCTTGCACAGAAAGTTTGGGTTAGATATCTCTTGTAGTTTCTTCAGAACACACAAATTATCTGAAAATGCTTTTGAAGCAATAGACACAAAAACAGCTATAAATCCAAAACCTAATATGATAGACTCAAACTTTAAACTATATATTGTGTAGATTTACAGGTCCTACTTGCCCAGCAAAAAGGGTTTGAATAGCTCTTGCACTTTTTTCGAAACTCACAAACAACTGTTCACGGGCTGAAAAGGCTTTTGGAGCAATAAAACAGTAAAAACTGCTATAACTCAAAAATGCAATAAGATAGGTTCAAACTTTAAAAGACATGTTGTGCAGATGTACAAGCCCCTCGTGCACAGAAAGTATGGGTTAGATATCTCTTGTAGTTTCTTCAGAACACACAAATTATCTGAAAATGCTTTTGAAGCAATAGACACAAAAACAGCTATAAATCCAAAACCTAATATGATAGACTCAAACTTTAAACTATATATTGTGTAGATTTACAGGTCCTACTTGCCCAGCAAAAAGGGTTCGAAAAGCTCTTGCACTTTTTTCGAAAACTCACAAACAACTGTTCATGGGCTGAAAAGGCTTTTGGAGCAATAAAAACTTAAAAACTGCTATAACTCAAAAATGCAATAAGATAGGTTCAAACTTTAAAAGACATGTTGTGCAGATGTACAAGCCCCTCTTGCACAGAAAGTATGGCTTAGTTATCTCTTGTAGTTTCTTCAGAACACACAAATTATCTGAAAATGCTTTTGAAGCAATAGACACAAAAACAGCTATAAATCCAAAACCTAATATGATAGACTCAAACTTTAAACTATATATTGTGTAGATTTACAGGTCCTACTTGCCCAGAAAATAGGGTTTGAATAGCTCTTGCACTTTTTTCGAAACTCACAAACAACTGTTCATGGGCTGAAAAGGCTTTTGGAGCAATAAAAACTTAAAAACTGCTATAACTCAAAAATGCAATACGATAAGTTCAAACTTTAAAAGACATGTTGTGCAGATATACAAGCTCTTCTTGCACAGAAAGTTTGGGTTAGATATCTCTTGTAGTTTCTTCAGAACACACAAATTATCTGAAAATGCTTTTGAAGCAATAGACACAAAAACAGCTATAAATCCAAAACCTAATATGATAGACTCAAACTTTAAACTATATATTGTGTAGATTTACAGGTCCTACTTGCCCAGCAAAAAGGGTTTGAATAGCTCTTGCACTTTTTTCGAAACTCACAAACAACTGTTCACGGGCTGAAAAGGCTTTTGGAGCAATAAAACAGTAAAAACTGCTATAACTCAAAAATGCAATAAGATAGGTTCAAACTTTAAAAGACATGTTGTGCAGATGTACAAGCCCCTCGTGCACAGAAAGTATGGGTTAGATATCTCTTGTAGTTTCTTCAGAACACACAAATTATCTGAAAATGCTTTTGAAGCAATAGACACAAAAACAGCTATAAATCCAAAACCTAATATGATAGACTCAAACTTTAAACTATATATTGTTTAGATTTACAGGTCCTACTTGCCCAGCAAAAAGGGTTCGAATAGCTCTTGCACTTTTTTCGAAACTCACAAACAACTGTTCATGGGCTGAAAAGGCTTTTGGAGCAATAAAAACTTAAAAACTGCTATAACTCAAAAATGCAATAAGATAGGTTCAAACTTTAAAAGACATGTTGTGCAGATGTACAAGCCCCTCTTGCACAGAAAGTATGGCTTAGATATCTCTTGTAGTTTCTTCAGAACACACAAATTATCTGAAAATGCTTTTGAAGCAATAGACACAAAAACAGCTATAAATCCAAAACCTAATATGATAGACTCAAACTTTAAACTATATATTGTGTAGATTTACAGGTCCTACTTGCCCAGCAAAAAGGGTTCGAATAGCTCTTGCACTTTTTTCGAAACTCACAAACAACTGTTCATGGGCTGAAAAGGCTTTTGGAGCAATAAAAACTTAAAAACTGCTATAACTCAAAAATGCAATAAGATAGGTTCAAACTTTAAAAGACATGTTGTGCAGATGTACAAGCCCCTCTTGCACAGAAAGTATGGCTTAGATATCTCTTGTAGTTTCTTCAGAACACACAAATTATCTGAAAATGCTTTTGAAGCAATAGACACAAAAACAGCTATAAATCCAAAACCTAATATGATAGACTCAAACTTTAAACTATATATTGTGTAGATTTACAGGTCCTACTTGCCCAGCAAAAAGGGTTCGAATAGCTCTTGAGCTTTTATCGAAACTCACAAACAACTGTTCATGTGCTGAAAAGGCTTTTGGAGCAATAAAAACTTAAAAACTGCTATAACTCAAAAATGCAATAAGATAGGTTCAAACTTTAAAAGACATGTTGTGCAGATGTACAAGCCCCTCTTGCACAGAAAGTATGGCTTAGATATCTCTTGTAGTTTCTTCAGAACACAAATTATCTGAAAATGCTTTTGAAGCAATAGACACAAAAACAGCTATAAATCCAAAACCTAATATGATAGACTCAAACTTTAAACTATATATTGTTTAGATTTACAGGTCCTACTTGCCCAGCAAAAAGGGTTCGAATAGCTCTTGCACTTTTTTCGAAACTCACAAACAACTGTTCATGGGCTGAAAAGGCTTTTGGAGCAATAAAAACTTAAAAACTGCTATAACTCAAAAATGCAATAAGATAGGTTCAAACTTTAAAAGACATGTTGTGCAGATGTACAAGCCCCTCTTGCACAGAAAGTATGGCTTAGATATCTCTTGTAGTTTCTTCAGAACACACAAATTATCTGAAAATGCTTTTGAAGCAATAGACACAAAAACAGCTATAAATCCAAAACCTAATATGATAGACTCAAACTTTAAACTATATATTGTGTAGATTTACAGGTCCTACTTGCCCAGCAAAAAGGGTTCGAATAGCTCTTGCACTTTTTTCGAAACTCACAAACAACTGTTCATGGGCTGAAAAGGCTTTTGGAGCAATAAAAACTTAAAAACTGCTATAACTCAAAAATGCAATAAGATAGGTTCAAACTTTAAAAGACATGTTGTGCAGATGTACAAGCCCCTCTTGCACAGAAAGTATGGCTTAGATATCTCTTGTAGTTTCTTCAGAACACACAAATTATCTGAAAATGCTTTTGAAGCAATAGACACAAAAACAGCTATAAATCCAAAACCTAATATGATAGACTCAAACTTTAAACTATATATTGTTTAGATTTACAGGTCCTACTTGCCCAGCAAAAAGGGTTCGAATAGCTCTTGCACTTTTTTCGAAACTCACAAACAACTGTTCATGGGCTGAAAAGGCTTTTGGAGCAATAAAAACTTAAAAACTGCTATAACTCAAAAATGCAATAAGATAGGTTCAAACTTTAAAAGACATGTTGTGCAGATGTACAAGCCCCTCTTGCACAGAAAGTATGGCTTAGATATCTCTTGTAGTTTCTTCAGAACACACAAATTATCTGAAAATGCTTTTGAAGCAATAGACACAAAAACAGCTATAAATCCAAAACCTAATATGATAGACTCAAACTTTAAACTATATATTGTGTAGATTTACAGGTCCTACTTGCCCAGCAAAAAGGGTTCGAATAGCTCTTGAGCTTTTATCGAAACTCACAAACAACTGTTCATGGGCTGAAAAGGCTTTTGGAGCAATAAAAACTTAAAAACTGCTATAACTCAAAAATGCAATAAGATAGGTTCAAACTTTAAAAGACATGTTGTGCAGATGTACAAGCCCCTCTTGCACAGAAAGTATGGCTTAGATATCTCTTGTAGTTTCTTCAGAACACACAAATTATCTGAAAATACTTTTGAAGCAATAGACACAAAAACAGCTATAAATCCAAAACCTAATATGATAGACTCAAACTTTAAACTATATATTGTGTAGATTTACAGGTCCTACTTGCCCAGCAAAAAGGGTTCGAATAGCTCTTGCACTTTTTTCGAAACTCACAAACAACTGTTCATGGGCTGAAAAGGCTTTTGGAGCAATAAAAACTTAAAAACTGCTATAACTCAAAAATGCAATAAGATAAGTTCAAACTTTAAAAGACATGTTGTGCAGATGTACAAGCCCCTCTTGCACAGAAAGTATGGCTTAGATATCTCTTGTAGTTTCTTCAGAACACACAAATTATCTGAAAATGCTTTTGAAGCAATAGACACAAAAACAGCTATAAATCCAAAACCTAATATGATAGACTCAAACTTTAAACTATATATTGTTTAGATTTACAGGTCCTACTTGCCCAGCAAAAAGGGTTCGAATAGCTCTTGCACTTTTTTCGAAACTCACAAACAACTGTTCATGGGCTGAAAAGGCTTTTGGAGCAATAAAAACTTAAAAACTGCTATAACTCAAAAATGCAATAAGATAGGTTCAAACTTTAAAAGACATGTTGTGCAGATGTACAAGCCCCTCTTGCACAGAAAGTATGGCTTAGATATCTCTTGTAGTTTCTTCAGAACACACAAATTATCTGAAAATGCTTTTGAAGCAATAGACACAAGAACAGCTATAAATCCAAAACCTAATATGATAGACTCAAACTTTAAACTATATATTGTGTAGATTTACAGGTCCTACTTGCCCAGCAAAAAGGGTTCGAATAGCTCTTGCACTTTTTTCGAAACTCACAAACAACTGTTCATGGGCTGAAAAGGCTTTTGGAGCAATAAAAACTTAAAAACTGCTATAACTCAAAAATGCAATAAGATAAGTTCAAACTTTAAAAGACATGTTGTGCAGATGTACAAGCCCCTCTTGCACAGAAAGTATGGCTTAGATATCTCTTGTAGTTTCTTCAGAACACACAAATTATCTGAAAATGCTTTTGAAGCAATAGACACAAAAACAGCTATAAATCCAAAACCTAATATGATAGACTCAAACTTTAAACTATATATTGTTTAGATTTACAGGTCCTACTTGCCCAGCAAAAAGGGTTCGAATAGCTCTTGCACTTTTTTCGAAACTCACAAACAACTGTTCATGGGCTGAAAAGGCTTTTGGAGCAATAAAAACTTAAAAACTGCTATAACTCAAAAATGCAATAAGATAGGTTCAAACTTTAAAAGACATGTTGTGCAGATGTACAAGCCCCTCTTGCACAGAAAGTATGGCTTAGATATCTCTTGTAGTTTCTTCAGAACACACAAATTATCTGAAAATGCTTTTGAAGCAATAGACACAAAAACAGCTATAAATCCAAAACCTAATATGATAGACTCAAACTTTAAACTATATATTGTGTAGATTTACAGGTCCTACTTGCCCAGCAAAAAGGGTTCGAATAGCTCTTGCACTTTTTTCGAAACTCACAAACAACTGTTCATGGGCAGAAAAGGCTTTTGGAGCAATAAAAACTTAAAAACTGCTATAACTCAAAAATGCAATAAGATAGGTTCAAACTTTAAAAGACATGTTGTGCAGATGTACAAGCCCCTCTTGCACAGAAAGTATGGCTTAGATATCTCTTGTAGTTTCTTCAGAACACACAAATTATCTGAACATGCTTTTGAAGCAATAGACACAAAAACAGCTATAAATCCAAAACCTAATATGATAGACTCAAACTTTAAACTATATATTGTTTAGATTTACAGGTCCTACTTGCCCAGCAAAAAGGGTTCGAATAGCTCTTGCACTTTTTTCGAAACTCACAAACAACTGTTCATGGGCTGAAAAGGCTTTTGGAGCAATAAAAACTTAAAAACTGCTATAACTCAAAAATGCAATAAGATAGGTTCAAACTTTAAAAGACATGTTGTGCAGATGTACAAGCCCCTCTTGCACAGAAAGTATGGCTTAGATATCTCTTGTAGTTTCTTCAGAACACAAATTATCTGAAAATGCTTTTGAAGCAATAGACACAAAAACAGCTATAAATCCAAAACCTAATATGATAGACTCAAACTTTAAACTATATATTGTTTAGATTTACAGGTCCTACTTGCCCAGCAAAAAGGGTTCGAATAGCTCTTGCACTTTTTTCGAAACTCACAAACAACTGTTCATGGGCTGAAAAGGCTTTTGGAGCAATAAAAACTTAAAAACTGCTATAACTCAAAAATGCAATAAGATAGGTTCAAACTTTAAAAGACATGTTGTGCAGATGTACAAGCCCCTCTTGCACAGAAAGTATGGCTTAGATATCTCTTGTAGTTTCTTCAGAACACACAAATTATCTGAAAATGCTTTTGAAGCAATAGACACAAAAACAGCTATAAATCCAAAACCTAATATGATAGACTCAAACTTTAAACTATATATTGTGTAGATTTACAGGTCCTACTTGCCCAGCAAAAAGGGTTCGAATAGCTCTTGCACTTTTTTCGAAACTCACAAACAACTGTTCATGGGCTGAAAAGGCTTTTGGAGCAATAAAAACTTAAAAACTGCTATAACTCAAAAATGCAATAAGATAGGTTCAAACTTTAAAAGACATGTTGTGCAGATGTACAAGCCCCTCTTGCACAGAAAGTATGGCTTAGATATCTCTTGTAGTTTCTTCAGAACACACAAATTATCTGAAAATGCTTTTGAAGCAATAGACACAAAAACAGCTATAAATCCAAAACCTAATATGATAGACTCAAACTTTAAACTATATATTGTTTAGATTTACAGGTCCTACTTGCCCAGCAAAAAGGGTTCGAATAGCTCTTGCACTTTTTTCGAAACTCACAAACAACTGTTCATGGGCTGAAAAGGCTTTTGGAGCAATAAAAACTTAAAAACTGCTATAACTCAAAAATGCAATAAGATAGGTTCAAACTTTAAAAGACATGTTGTGCAGATGTACAAGCCCCTCTTGCACAGAAAGTATGGCTTAGATATCTCTTGTAGTTTCTTCAGAACACACAAATTATCTGAAAATGCTTTTGAAGCAATAGACACAAAAACAGCTATAAATCCAAAACCTAATATGATAGACTCAAACTTTAAACTATATATTGTGTAGATTTACAGGTCCTACTTGCCCAGCAAAAAGGGTTCGAATAGCTCTTGAGCTTTTATCGAAACTCACAAACAACTGTTCATGGGCTGAAAAGGCTTTTGGAGCAATAAAAACTTAAAAACTGCTATAACTCAAAAATGCAATAAGATAGGTTCAAACTTTAAAAGACATGTTGTGCAGATGTACAAGCCCCTCTTGCACAGAAAGTATGGCTTAGATATCTCTTGTAGTTTCTTCAGAACACACAAATTATCTGAAAATACTTTTGAAGCAATAGACACAAAAACAGCTATAAATCCAAAACCTAATATGATAGACTCAAACTTTAAACTATATATTGTGTAGATTTACAGGTCCTACTTGCCCAGCAAAAAGGGTTCGAATAGCTCTTGCACTTTTTTCGAAACTCACAAACAACTGTTCATGGGCTGAAAAGGCTTTTGGAGCAATAAAAACTTAAAAACTGCTATAACTCAAAAATGCAATAAGATAAGTTCAAACTTTAAAAGACATGTTGTGCAGATGTACAAGCCCCTCTTGCACAGAAAGTATGGCTTAGATATCTCTTGTAGTTTCTTCAGAACACACAAATTATCTGAAAATGCTTTTGAAGCAATAGACACAAAAACAGCTATAAATCCAAAACCTAATATGATAGACTCAAACTTTAAACTATATATTGTTTAGATTTACAGGTCCTACTTGCCCAGCAAAAAGGGTTCGAATAGCTCTTGCACTTTTTTCGAAAACTCACAAACAACTGTTCATGGGCTGAAAAGGCTTTTGGAGCAATAAAAACTTAAAAACTGCTATAACTCAAAAATGCAATAAGATAGGTTCAAACTTTAAAAGACATGTTGTGCAGATGTACAAGCCCCTCTTGCACAGAAAGTATGGCTTAGATATCTCTTGTAGTTTCTTCAGAACACACAAATTATCTGAAAATGCTTTTGAAGCAATAGACACAAAAACAGCTATAAATCCAAAACCTAATATGATAGACTCAAACTTTAAACTATATATTGTGTAGATTTACAGGTCCTACTTGCCCAGCATAAAGGGTTCGAATAGCTCTTGCACTTTTTTCGAAACTCACAAACAACTGTTCATGGGCTGAAAAGGCTTTTGGAGCAATAAAAACTTAAAAATTGCTATAACTCAAAAATGCAATAAGATAGGTTCAAACTTTAAAAGACATGTTGTGCAGATGTACAAGCCCCTCTTGCACAGAAAGTATGGCTTAGATATCTCTTGTAGTTTCTTCAGAACACACAAATTATCTGAAAATGCTTTTGAAGCAATAGACACAAAAACAGCTATAAATCCAAAACCTAATATGATAGACTCAAACTTTAAACTATATATTGTGTAGATTTACAGGTCCTACTTGCCCAGCAAAAAGGGTTCGAATAGCTCTTGCACTTTTTTCGAAACTCACAAACAACTGTTCATGGGCTGAAAAGGCTTTTGGAGCAATACAAACTTAAAAACTGCTATAACTCAAAAATGCAATAAGATAAGTTCAAACTTTAAAAGACATGTTGTGCAGATGTACAAGCCCCTCTTGCACAGAAAGTATGGCTTAGATATCTCTTGTAGTTTCTTCAGAACACACAAATTATCTGAAAATGCTTTTGAAGCAATAGACACAAAAACAGCTATAAATCCAAAACCTAATATGATAGACTCAAACTTTAAACTATATATTGTGTAGATTTACAGGTCCTACTTGCCCAGCAAAAAGGGTTCGAATAGCTCTTGCACTTTTTTCGAAACTCACAAACAACTGTTCATGGGCTGAAAAGGCTTTTGGAGCAATAAAAACTTAAAAACTGCTATAACTCAAAAATGCAATAAGATAAGTTCAAACTTTAAAAGACATGTTGTGCAGATGTACAAGCCCCTCTTGCACAGAAAGTATGGCTTAGATATCTCTTGTAGTTTCTTCAGAACACACAAATTATCTGAAAATGCTTTTGAAGCAATAGACACAAAAACAGCTATAAATCCAAAACCTAATATGATAGACTCAAACTTTAAACTATATATTGTTTAGATTTACAGGTCCTACTTGCCCAGCAAAAAGGGTTCGAATAGCTCTTGCACTTTTTTCGAAACTCACAAACAACTGTTCATGGGCTGAAAAGGCTTTTGGAGCAATAAAAACTTAAAAACTGCTATAACTCAAAAATGCAATAAGATAGGTTCAAACTTTAAAAGACATGTTGTGCAGATGTACAAGCCCCTCTTGCACAGAAAGTATGGCTTAGATATCTCTTGTAGTTTCTTCAGAACACACAAATTATCTGAAAATGCTTTTGAAGCAATAGACACAAAAACAGCTATAAATCCAAAACCTAATATGATAGACTCAAACTTTAAACTATATATTGTGTAGATTTACAGGTCCTACTTGCCCAGCAAAAAGGGTTCGAATAGCTCTTGCACTTTTTTCGAAACTCACAAACAACTGTTCATGGGCTGAAAAGGCTTTTGGAGCAATAAAAACTTAAAAACTGCTATAACTCAAAAATGCAATAAGATAGGTTCAAACTTTAAAAGACATGTTGTGCAGATGTACAAGCCCCTCTTGCACAGAAAGTATGGCTTAGATATCTCTTGTAGTTTCTTCAGAACACACAAATTATCTGAAAATGCTTTTGAAGCAATAGACACAAAAACAGCTATAAATCCAAAACCTAATATGATAGACTCAAACTTTAAACTATATATTGTTTAGATTTACAGGTCCTACTTGCCCAGCAAAAAGGGTTCGAATAGCTCTTGCACTTTTTTCGAAACTCACAAACAACTGTTCATGGGCTGAAAAGGCTTTTGGAGCAATAAAAACTTAAAAACTGCTATAACTCAAAAATGCAATAAGATAGGTTCAAACTTTAAAAGACATGTTGTGCAGATGTACAAGCCCCTCTTGCACAGAAAGTATGGCTTAGATATCTCTTGTAGTTTCTTCAGAACACACAAATTATCTGAAAATGCTTTTGAAGCAATAGACACAAAAACAGCTATAAATCCAAAACCTAATATGATAGACTCAAACTTTAAACTATATATTGTGTAGATTTACAGGTCCTACTTGCCCAGCAAAAAGGGTTCGAATAGCTCTTGAGCTTTTATCGAAACTCACAAACAACTGTTCATGGGCTGAAAAGGCTTTTGGAGCAATAAAAACTTAAAAACTGCTATAACTCAAAAATGCAATAAGATAGGTTCAAACTTTAAAAGACATGTTGTGCAGATGTACAAGCCCCTCTTGCACAGAAAGTATGGCTTAGATATCTCTTGTAGTTTCTTCAGAACACACAAATTATCTGAAAATGCTTTTGAAGCAATAGACACAAAAACAGCTATAAATCCAAAACCTAATATGATAGACTCAAACTTTAAACTATATATTGTTTAGATTTACAGGTCCTACTTGCCCAGCAAAAAGGGTTCGAATAGCTCTTGCACTTTTTTCGAAACTCACAAACAACTGTTCATGGGCTGAAAAGGCTTTTGGAGCAATAAAAACTTGAAAACTGCTATAACTCAAAAATGCAATAAGATAGGTTCAAACTTTAAAAGACATGTTGTGCAGATGTACAAGCCCCTCTTGCACAGAAAGTGTGGCTTAGATATCTCTTGTAGTTTCTTCAGAACACACAAATTATCTGAAAATGCTTTTGAAGCAATAGACACAAAAACAGCTATAAATCCAAAACCTAATATGATAGACTCAAACTTTAAACTATATATTGTGTAGATTTACAGGTCCTACTTGCCCAGCTAAAAAGGGTTCGAATAGCTCTTGCACTTTTTTCGAAACTCACAAACAACTGTTCATGGGCTGAAAAGGCTTTTGGAGCAATAAAAACTTAAAAACTGCTATAACTCAAAAATGCAATAAGATAGGTTCAAACTTTAAAAGACATGTTGTGCAGATGTACAAGCCCCTCTTGCACAGAAAGTATGGCTTAGATATCTCTTGTAGTTTCTTCAGAACACACAAATTATCTGAAAATGCTTTTGAAGCAATAGACACAAAAACAGCTATAAATCCAAAACCTAATATGATAGACTCAAACTTTAAACTATATATTGTTTAGATTTACAGGTCCTACTTGCCCAGCAAAAAGGGTTCGAATAGCTCTTGCACTTTTTTCGAAACTCACAAACAACTGTTCATGGGCTGAAAAGGCTTTTGGAGCAATAAAAACTTAAAAACTGCTATAACTCAAAAATGCAATAAGATAGGTTCAAACTTTAAAAGACATGTTGTGCAGATGTACAAGCCCCTCTTGCACAGAAAGTATGGCTTAGATATCTCTTGTAGTTTCTTCAGAACACACAAATTATCTGAAAATACTTTTGAAGCAATAGACACAAAAACAGCTATAAATCCAAAACCTAATATGATAGACTCAAACTTTAAACTATATATTGTGTAGATTTACAGGTCCTACTTGCCCAGCAAAAAGGGTTCGAATAGCTCTTGCGCTTTTTTCGAAACTCACAAACAACTGTTCATGGGCTGAAAAGGCTTTTGGAGCAATAAAAACTTAAAAACTGCTATAACTCATAAATGCAATAAGATAGGTTCAAACTTTAAAAGACATGTTGTGCAGATGTACAAGCCCCTCTTGCACAGAAAGTATGGCTTAGATATCTCTTGTAGTTTCTTCAGAACACACAAATTATCTGAAAATGCTTTTGAAGCAATAGACACAAAAACAGCTATAAATCCAAAACCTAATATGATAGACTCAAACTTTAAACTATATATTGTTTAGATTTACAGGTCCTACTTGCCCAGCAAAAAGGGTTCGAATAGCTCTTGCACTTTTTTCGAAACTCACAAACAACTGTTCATGGGCTGAAAAGGCTTTTGGAGCAATAAAAACTTAAAAATTGCTATAACTCAAAAATGCAATAAGATAGGTTCAAACTTTAAAAGACATGTTGTGCAGATGTACAAGCCCCTCTTGCACAGAAAGTATGGCTTAGATATCTCTTGTAGTTTCTTCAGAACACACAAATTATCTGAAAATGCTTTTGAAGCAATAGACACAAAAACAGCTATAAATCCAAAACCTAATATGATAGACTCAAACTTTAAACTATATATTGTGTAGATTTACAGGTCCTACTTGCCCAGCAAAAAGGGTTCGAATAGCTCTTGCACTTTTTTCGAAACTCACAAACAACTGTTCATGGGCTGAAAAGGCTTTTGGAGCAATAAAAACTTAAAAACTGCTATAACTCAAAAATGCAATAAGATAGGTTCAAACTTTAAAAGACATGTTGTGCAGATGTACAAGCCCCTCTTGCACAGAAAGTATGGCTTAGATATCTCTTGTAGTTTCTTCAGAACACACAAATTATCTGAAAATGCTTTTGAAGCAATAGACACAAAAACAGCTATAAATCCAAAACCTAATATGATAGACTCAAACTTTAAACTATATATTGTGTAGATTTACAGGTCCTACTTGCCCAGCAAAAAGGGTTCGAATAGCTCTTGCGCTTTTATCGAAACTCACAAACAACTGTTCATGGGCTGAAAAGGCTTTTGGAGCAATAAAAACTTAAAAACTGCTATAACTCAAAAATGCAATAAGATAGGTTCAAACTTTAAAAGACATGTTGTGCAGATGTACAAGCCCCTCTTGCACAGAAAGTATGGCTTAGATATCTCTTGTAGTTTCTTCAGAACACACAAATTATCTGAAAATGCTTTTGAAGCAATAGACACAAAAACAGCTATAAATCCAAAACCTAATATGATAGACTCAAACTTTAAACTATATATTGTGTAGATTTACAGGTCCTACTTGCCCAGCAAAAAGGGTTCGAATAGCTCTTGCACTTTTTTCGAAACTCACAAACAACTGTTCATGGGCTGAAAAGGCTTTTGGAGCAATACAAACTTAAAAACTGCTATAACTCAAAAATGCAAT